>NC_056626.2:104071906-104254406 GCF_002870075.4 Lactuca sativa
GTCAGAACCATCAGCAAGGCCTTCAGCTTGGTGACCCTCCACAGGGATTGGGTGATCATTCTATGGCTCCTCTCCGAGCCATCCGGTACTGCCATGGTTAGGGTAGTACGAGTCGTCGTGGGGATGGAAATCCAGCCATGATATCCACGCGAGAAAAGGGAATATAAGGACTAACTAAGTAGACGTACTAATTAGATAATTATAAGATGATCTTTATCAAGTACTTTAATACTTGTTTAGTGCATACTAGTTATATGTATTTCGGACAGTATAGACCTTCGAATAAGCGACCCTAACTCTAAGTCCATAACCCAACGAGGAACAGGAAGTAAAGCAAAGATCCACAGATTCTAAGTCTATGACGACCTGGGTACACATAATTTTAATGTATCCACTAAATAATTATAGACCTATTGATAAAAATCTATTTAGTTCTCAGATAAGTACTTATAGTAACACCAAATACCCCTACGGTATTTCATTGTGGTAGTGTTGGTAAGTTTTTAGACTTGTTGCCACATCACAACCATTCTTGGGCATATGCTAATCACTCCTCGGACCAGCATAGTCAAGACTGACCATACATCCCCAAGCCTACTTGTGCCATTCAACAATCATTACTTTCGTTTTGTTCTAGAATGATGCTGACCTTAGTATGTATGCATGCATGTATACTATTAACAAGAAACTATTTATTTCTAAAAGTATAGTCATTTGAAAATGTTAAATCAGAGACCTTAGTCCCAATGCATTTATAGTTTGTATATCTTATGTGGTTCGATATACATAGTTCACTATAAACAATGCTCTGATATCAATCTGTCACACCCCAAAACCAAGGATGGCGGAAACGTCTGGGGGTGGCGGACTTCATGTATAGTATCATAACAACGAGTATAATAGTGTTCAAAGTAAATACAACCATCATAAATATAATTGAAAAAAAAAAAGTTACATCAAAGTATATGTTTACATAATTCAAATCAATTACATTATGATGACAAAATGAACTGTTTGACGATTTATCGTCCCATCCTCAAAACGCTGTTGATTTCCTGTTTCACTGAATTCCAGAGAATACAAGTAGTTTTGAAAAAGTTTCAACAATTAAGTTGGTGAGTTCATAAGTTTTTGAGATAAAGAGTTTGGAAACCGTTCTTTGTAATGTGTTGTGTGTCACCAAGAAAAATCCAATATTTTCCTTATAAAAGTTATGTGGTCCTAAATCCCAGGACCAAGAATAAACAAGTATTTTCCATACTTAATGTTATAATCGTGGTTTTAAATCAGCATAAAACCCTTTTTGATTTGAGGGAAAATCCCGTAATGAATGACATGTAGTCTTAAATACCAAGACTGAAAGTGTACAGTAATATCCGTACTTATTGATATAGAAAGTGATTTTAAATTGACATAAAACCCCTTTTGATTTATAAAAACTCCCGTAAACTTTATGAGTTGTTAACTTCCTATGTGAGTCGCTATAACCATACTATGACTGAATGAACCTGCCACAACGTTTCTCAGGCGTCACAAAACTGATATGACACTTGTCACCACAGACCTGCCGGTCTAGCTGTTGCATGCAGCTCAGGTGTGGGGTGTCTAACCCAATATAGATCTATACACAACTATCACGTTCTCCCTACAAGAGACTCTGGTTATAACTAACAGGAATTTTAACCCGTACTCTAGGAGTACTTGAGAAGAATCTCTCACAATTTAAGTTAACAAGTTTACGTGTGGTGTGCGTGAGTGTAAAACCTTTTTCTGTGGGAATAAAACCTTCCGAAATGTGTTTGTTGCGTTAATGGAAACATAAACCATACCTATTATAGTTTATCAAAACTTTTAAATGTAATAGTTATAACTTTGTTTATTATGGTTAACTACTGTATTTGTGAAGGTAAAAACCCTTTTGTTTACCGATATGTATATATACCTTTTACCAAAGTGAAGCAACATGCAATATAACAACTAATTAATTACCATACTTTTGTAGCATTTTTCTGATGTATAACTATATACTAATACAAAATGTCATCTATTTGTAAGAATATATTTTCACATAAAGATATACACCTTGCTCAACATGTTACAAGGTGAAATGAAATTGATAGCATTTTTCTGTTGTTAACATTTTCATTTACTGTTCTTAGAAAATTTATTGAAAAATCATTAAAGGTCCAAATCTGAATCCGTAAATTCTGAGAGTTTGGGAAATAAGTCTAGTTTGTTCATAATTTTTATTATGAATTTTAATGACCTCCAACTTGTGTGAAAAAAGTCCATAATCATAGACTGGTTCGGATTTGCCCTTGAAATGATAGGCAGTTTTGTAAAAACCACCATAAATTGTAGAAGAATCGTGTGGAGATGTGCAAGTAGTCATTTTAAAGCTAAGAACTGGAACTACTTGCACCTAAAACAGTTTTGAAAACTAAATTCTTTAAGTTGTCCAAAATAGTCCGTGAATGGAGTCCAACGTTTCTAATGAAAACTGTTAGAAAAGTTTAGTTATGTTCTTGGTGTTTTAACTTGTATCCCCCCTCCCCTTAAAACTTAATAAAACATGAAAATACAGGGGTATAAACTCACCTTATGTGATTTCAGTAGATGATGGTTGGAGAAGGGAAGTGTTCAACTCAAGAACACTTGAAGATGCCTTGAAGATTTTCGAGAATCTAACATCAAAGTGATGGAGTTTGTGTAAGCAATCAATGATTGGTGTAGAATGAAGTGTAATAATCACAAGGAGGATGAACTATACTTACCAAGAGTATAATAAAGCTTGATGATCAGCCTTGGAGTCTCGAAATGGAGAGAAAAACTTTGAGAGAAAAAGTGTTTGATCTTTTGGTGGAAATTAGAGAATGAATGAAGTGTGAGGAGAGAGGATGGATGTTCCATCTCTAAGAATGTGGGAAATGGCTGGAAATCATGATAAAGTACTTTGACATGACCTAAGTATGGTAGAAAGAGTGTGGTTGGTCATGGAGTGGGTGTGGGTGGTTGCTTTTGTCATAAACTAAAGAAAAGTCAACATTCCACCTCTTGTACTTCACCCACTCTTATTGGATAAGATTTATCCCCAAAACGTGATTAATTAATGAATATGGGGCCTTATATGTTAAAATAAAGTTTTGGGTGAAAATCCCGCATTAAAATAATTAAAAACGGGCCTAAAACGCAAAACTAGTCGAAAACCGGGTGAAAAAGAGCTTCCTGCAAGACTTCTCGGTCCTAGGCCGAGGTTCGGTCCCTTCTGCTGCTGGGCCGAAGGCGAAATGGAGCGAAAGGGGTAGGAGGCAAAGGCGAAGGTAGGGTTCGGCCTATGCGAGGTTCGGTCCGAAGGGACCTTTGGTTCCTGAGAGGGTTCTGTCCGAGATAGGGTAGTTCACTTTTGACACCTTCGCTTCTGACAAGTTCGCTTCTGACAAGTTCGGTTCCTAAGAGGGGTTCCGGGTCCTTAAGAGGGTTCGGCTCCTTAAGAGGGGTTTCGGGTCCTTAAGTCTATTTTATCCGTTTTTAGCCCGTTTTAAGTGGTTTCTGGCCTAGTTAAGGGTCGGGATGTCCCGAAAGACTATAAAAAGTTTAAGGAACTTTTGAGAGAGATTTAGGAGAGCTTTCACATACATGGAGAGATTTCTCATACTTAAAGAGATTTGGGAGAGATTTGACATATGTGGAGAGATTTGGGAGAGATTTCACATACTTGGAGAGATTTCTCATACTTAGAGAAATTTGGGAGAGATTTGACATACGTGGAGAGATTTGGGAGAGATTTCAGATACTTGGAGAGATTTCTCATACTTAGAGTGATTTGGGAGAGATTTGACATACATGGAGAGATTTGGGAGAGATTTCACATACTTGGAGAGATTTCTCATATTTAGAGAGATTTGGGAGAGATTTGGCATACGTGGAGAGATTTGGGAGAGATTATAGATAGAGAGAGATAGAGTGAAAACGATTGAGATAGTTTTCGCGTGTGACATTTGTGAGTGTCCAGCTTCTCAAAGCAAGGTCCGTAAACCCCGTTAAGCCATTTTTAAGGATTTTACACATTCCCGATGAGTATGCAACGTTGTTTTATCGGTTTGGTTCATTACTTAACGCAATTTTAGATTAATGAAATCCAGATATACGAACTTTTCAATTGATGATTTCTCAATAGCATAGCGAGTCGTATAGTAATTACCTAACGTAAGCCCTAGTACCCACGGGTTAATTGAGTCGACCGGTTTGATTTGTTGACTTTGACTTGACCAGAAATTGACGGTTGTCACATCATCCCCCCGTTAGAGGGAATTTCGTCCCGAAATTAGTATTTAGGCAAGGAGTAGGCATGAATAATCGAGCCAAGAAGTGGGGATACTTCCTAATCGATTGATTCTCGCGCTCCCAAGTGAATCCAGGTCCTTGGTTAGAATTCCAGCAAACCTTCACTAATGGGAAGCGGCGTTGCTTAGTCCGCTTGACCTCTCGGTCCATTGTCACTACAGTTCTTCCACGAAGGTGAGGCTCTTGTGGAACTCGATCTCGTTGAGGGGGATTACTAGAGTCTCGTCGGTTAGATACTTCTGCAAGTTCGAGACGTGGCGGGTAGAATGTACTTTACTAAGCTCGCAGGGTAGATTGAAGTTGCGAGTTACAAGGATGATTCTGACAAGAATCTCGTAGGGCCTAATTATCTTGGGTTTTAGCTTTCCACACCTTCTGAAGCGTACTAAGCCTTCCCAGAGTGAGACTTCCAGAGGAATTTGGTCTCTTACTCTGGAGTTCTAAAGGTTTCTCCCTCTTGCTTCTCTTTCCAGTCAAAGGTTGCTTCCTTCAGGGTCAAAGTCGTAAGGGGGTTCCGTAATTTGCGAGAAGTTGTAAAGGAACTAAGACGGTAGGTCAGCGAGATCTAGAATTTCGGCGAATTCCTGTCGACGCCTGCGGTGCTGACAATTTCTCAACGGTTTTGATTAATTGAAAGGGTCCTCAAGAATTGCCACATCACTAATAGTGTGTCTTAGGAATTTGACTCTTCAATTCCAAAACTCGTATCTAGAGAACTTCGGGTAAGGCTTCTCTGATCGTATTGTTCCAACGGTTTGTCGTAGCTGATCTTTTTGGTTTCATTCTTACTACGAGGGTAGATAAGCAAGTCATTTACAAGGACAATGACGAACTGATCCCAGTAAGAATGGCGTACCCTATTCATTAAGCTCATGAATACTGCGAGCGGGTTGGTCCTATCCGAGGGGTATCACTATGGACTCGCAGCGTCCGCATCGAATTTGGAGGATTGTCCTCGGGCATCCTTCTCCAAAACTCGCGACTAGTGATATTCGGATCTCAGGTCCATTCCTGAATGGTACCTCGTTCCTTGCGGTTGGTCAGCATATTCGTCTATGCGAGGCAGATAGTAATGATTTCTACTGGAGATATTGTCAGAGCCTCTGAAGTCGATGAGCCTACGAGCAATTTGCCTTTCTTTTTGAAGAACAAGACCGGAGCTCTCCATGGTGAAAGGCTTGGTTCTTCAATTCCATTGTTGAGTAGTTCGATAGGTTTGACCTGACAGTTCTTGCAGCTCGGTAGGGGGTTAGACTGTAGGGCGATCTGGTTACTGGAGTCGTATATAATTAAGATTGAAAAGGTAATTGAATAAATGATTCTTCTTTAAGCTCACATCCCAACAAGGAAAAGAAGTAAAAGGGTAATCATTAATTCTAAACCTGTATACCACCCTTGTGTATACATTCTTCAGCGATAGATTAACCGTACAGGCCTTTGGATTGAACTCGACGTACTACCCGAGTGGTACTTCGGGGAGGTTTGTTGAGGTTTCATCGGAAAAGGATAAGAAACCGGAGGTACTCTACGCATGAGTACTTCGGAGTTCTGGAATGATGGCTTCGCTAGAAAGATGATTTCGAAGGAAGAGATTTACGCACGAAACTGGTACTGTGAGGATCGGATGGACTCCAGTCATATGATAAAAATCGGAGTCACTTGGAAATAAAAGCACTAGATTTGATCATAAAGGCATTACAAAGAACACAACTATGTAACTTTTAACAAAGTTACAGTACTATAGATTTACTACAAGACTATTGCTGCGAACTAGGTATACTACAAAAGACAAGTATACGTAGCGCGAGGGTCCCTTTACTGACAGGGTCTCACAAAAGATAAGACTCTAGTTACACTAGTTTTAAACAGTTTATGAGTCTGTTACAACGAATGCCTTAGATATTTTTAACGAGGTCCGGAGTAGTTTCTCCTGCGGCAGTGATCCTTAGTATCTTCCCGTCTGCGCCGGAGTTCTTTATTATTGGACAGTCCTTTTTGAGGTGTCCTATCTCGCCGCATTGGTCGCATATCTGGCTTGTACTAGCATTGGTGGTAGAAGTGAGGTGTTTAGTCAGAGTTACGTGGACACGGGTGCCCTCCACGTTCATCCACTTCGAAAATTTCCATTTATGGGGTCCGGTTTTACCACCACCTTTGTGTGTAGGGTTGGTCCCGATGCCAGGGACTTGAGGAATGGGTCGTGTTGGTACTGAAGGGGCACAAGTTTCCACTTGCTACTGTTGCATGGCAAGTCTTTGGGATCGTTGGCGCTCCTTTCAAGCTTAACGGTTTCGTTTCCTCCTCTCGGTTTTACAACTTTGTATGTCCGTGACTGTTGCCCTTTGATGGCTTCCTGGATTGATACATCGATAGGAATTTTCAATTCCTTCGCCAGTCGTGATTGCATTACCAACATTGAGGTTTGCAAGGACAGCTGTCATGGCAGCTGTTACTGCGCCTTGGAATATAGTGGCGTCGTTATAAAGGATAGGGGCTTCGTTGATCGGCTGACTATTTCCGGATGATGACATGATTCTGCAACACGAAAGACAAGGAGTTCATGAGTGACCAAGGTGGACTCTATATTATTTTGATTCTGACTAAGAGATGAGTTATTATACACGAAAACTTAACTTATACACATTATGATATAACCAAGACTGGGTGGATAGTAAAATGTGTGAGTCTACTTTAGTTTCACATCCCAACGAGGAAAAGAAACTAAGTTAGAAATCTCACATTCTATTGTCTACCAGGTCTTCGTTATATATAACTGTGGAATGTATAAATGAGCAAATCATAATAATAACATTCTTACTGATCCCTCTTAATGAACTAGAATTCCTAGTAAAGGCCATCATTGAACCTAGATGTATTTCGACCGTTCACCTATAGAGTAGAAGTATGTTCTCGATGGTTTGGCCTACATCCCTATGATGCAGTCCTATTACGGAGTAGAAGTGAGTTCGTAGAATGGCCTCATGACGTTTGCTGTTCAAACCGGGTTCCATTGGTTGGTGAATGACATGATCCAACCTTTGAAAGAGGATTGGGAACGATCCCGAAGCTAAATTACCCTAGTCCAACAACTTGACTAGAGTGGGTTTCAGATAGACTCCTATGATAGTATGATGGAAGTATTTGAACAAGGAGTGACACAGAATTTAGCCGACTGACAATGTCATTGACGTTTAAGATGTAATAGGCTAGGGAAAATTCACCTTGTAGAGGGTCTTACATCACATCCGGAGTAGTAGAGTTTTGGCCGCCTAAAGGCCTAACTAAAAGTACCTACAGTACAAGATAGTTTCATAGAAAATACAACATAGGACATATATAGGAGAACGATTCCTTTTTAGCAGGGAAAGAAAATAAGGCATCTACTACTGGCGGCGGTCATCCCTCTGGTGTACCCTCAGGTCAACCAGTTGTCGTTCCATATCAAGCATGTGCCTTTCGTACACCCTCTGGCGTACTCGAAGTTCTATGACTTCGGCTCGTGTTTCATCCAGTGCTTGCAGCAGGGTTTCATGGTCTCTCTCAGATCTTTCACGAGTGTGCTCAAGGCGATTTGGTATCGATTGTATGCATTCTTGCATTTGCATCAACCTCTGCGATACGATGGAGAGTTGTTCTGCACTGAATCTCGTTTCGGGAAACTCTACGGACTAGAATTGGAAGAATTCTGTCTGTAGAGCTTCCTTCGCTTATGTTGTAGAAGATTCGGTCTCCATTAAATGGCGTAGGTTGCTCTTGCTCTTCGCTTTAGGTTTCCAAGCACTCTACCCAAGGAGGCGTCAGGCCTTGAAAAGCCGGACGAGGGTTAGGATTCGGAACAAGAGCCATCGGGGGTAGGTTCTCCACTTCAGGTTCGGAGTCAGAACCATCAGCAAGGCCTTCAGCTTGGTGACCCTCCACAGGGATTGGGTGATCATTCTCTGGCTCCTCTTCGAGCCATCCAGTATTGCCGTGGTTAGGGTAGTACGAGTCATCGTGGGAATGGAAATCCAGCCATGATATACACACGAGAAAAGGGAATATAAGGAATATCTAAGTAGACGTACTAATTAGATAATTATAAGATGATCTTTATCAGGTACTTCAATACTTGTTTAGTGCATACTAGTTATATGTATTTGGAATAGGATAGACCTTCAAATAAGCGACCCTATCTCTAAGTCTATAACCCAACAAGGAACAGGAAGTAAAGCAAAGATCCATAGATTCTAAGTCTATAACGTCCTGGGTACATATAATTTTATTGTATCCACTAAGTAATTATAGACCTATTGATAAAAATCTATTTAGTTCTCAAATAAGTACTTATAGTAACACCAAATACCCCTACGGTATTTCATTATGGTAGTGTTGGTATGTGTTTAGACTTGTTGCCACATCACAACCATTCTTGGGCATATGCTAATCACTCCTCGGGCCGGCATAGTTGATCAAGCTATGCAATTCCCAGGTCTGACCATACATCCCCAAGCCTACTTGTGCCATTCAACAATCATTACTTTCGTTTTGTCCTAGAATGATGCTGACCTTAGTATGTATGCATGCATGTATACTATTAACAAGAAACTATTTATTTCTAAAAGTATAGTCATTTGAAAATGTTAAATCAGAGACCTTAGTCCCAATGCATTTATAGTTTGTATATCTTATGTGGTTCGATATACTTAGTTCACTATAAACAATGCTCTGATACCAATCTATCACACCCCAAACCAAGGATGGCGGAAACGTCAGGGGGTGGCGGACTTCATGTATACTATCACAACAACGAGTATAATACTGCTCAAAGTAAATACAACCATCATAAATATAATTGAAAAAAAAGTTACACCAAAGTATATGTTTACATGATTCAAATCAATTACATTATGATGACAAAATGAACTGTTTGACGATTTATCGTCCCATCCTCAAAACGCTGTTGATTTCCTGTTTCACTGAATTCCAGAGAATACAAGTAGTTTTGAAAAAGTGTCAAAAATTAAGTTGGTGAGTTCATAAGTTTTTGAGATAAAGAGTTTGGAAACCGTTCTTTGTAATGTGTTGTGTGTCACCAAGAAAAATCCAATATTTTCCTTATAAAAGTTATGTGGTCCTAAATCCCAAGACCAAGAATAAACAAGTATTTTCCATACTTAATGTTATAATCGTGGTTTTAAATCGGCATAAAACCCTTTTTGATTTGAGGGAAAATCCCGTAATGAATGACATGTAGTCTTAAATACCAAGACCGAAAGTGTACAGTAATATCCGTACTTATTGATATAGAAAGTGATTTTAAATTGACATAAAACCCCTTTTGATTTATAAAAACTCCCGTAAACTTTATGAGCTGTTAACTTCCTATGTGAGTCGCTATAACCATACTATGACTGAATGAACCTGCCACAACGTTTCTCAGGCGTCGCAAAACTGATATGACACTTGTCACCACAGACCTGCCGGTCTAGCTGTTGCATGCAGCTCAGGTGTGGGGTGTCTAACCCAATATAGATCTATACACAACTATCATGTTCTCCCTACAAGAGACTCTGGTTAAAACTACCAGGAATTTTAACCCGTACTCTAGGAGTACTTGAGAAGAATGTCTCACAATTTAAGTTAACAAGTTTACGTGTGGTGTGCGTGAGTGTAAAACCTTTTTCTGTGGGAATAAAACCTTCCGAAATGTGTTTGTTGCGTTAATGGAAACATAAACCATACCTATTATAGTTTATCAAAACTTTTAAATGTAATAGTTATAACTTTGTTTATTATGGTTAACTACTGTATTTGTGAAGGTAAAAACCCTTTTGTTTACCGATATGTATATATACCTTTTACCAAAGTGAAGCAACATGCAATATAACAACTAATTAATTACTATACCATTGTAGCATTTTTCTGATGTATGACTATATACTAAGACAAAATGTCATCTATTTGTAAGAACATATTTTCACATAAAGATATACACCTTGCTCAACATGTTACAAGGTGAAATGAAATTGATTGCATTTTTCTGTTGTTAACATTTTCATTTATTGTTCTTAGAAAATTTATAGAAAAATCATCAAATCACCATAAATTGTAGAAGAATCGTGTGGAGATGTGCAAGTAGTCATTTTAAAGCTAAGAACTGGAACTACTTGCACCTAAAACATTTTTGAAAACTCAATTGTTCAAGTTGTCCAAAACAATCCGTGAATGGAGTCCAACTTTTCTGATGAAAGCTGTTAGAAAAGTTTAGTTATGTTCTTGGTGTTTTAACTTGTATCCCCCCCCCCCTAAAACTTAAGAAAACATGAAAATACAGGGGTATGAACTCACCTTATGTGATTTCAGTAGATGAATGTTGGAGAAGGGAAGTGTTCAACTCAAGAACACTTGAAGATGCCTTGAAGATTTTTTAGAATCTAACATCAAAGTGATGGAGTTTGTGTAAGAAATCGATGATTGGAGTAGAATGAAGTGTAATAATCACAAGGAGGATGAACTATACTTACCAAGAGTATAATAAAGCTCGATTATCAGCCTTGGAGTCTCGAAATGGAGAGAAAAAGTTTGAGAGAAAAGTGTTTGATCTTTTGGTGGAAATGAGAGAATGAATGAAGTGTGGGGAGAGAGGATGGATGTTCCATCTCTAAGAACGTGGGAAATTGATGGAAATCATGATAAAGTACTTTGACATGACCTAGGTATGGTTGAAAGAGTGTGGCTGGTCATGGAGTGGGTGTGGGTGGTTGTTTGTGTCATAAACTAAAGAAAAGTCAACACTCCACCTCTTGTACTTCACCCACTCTTATTGGATAAGATTTATCCCCAAAAATGTGATTAAATAATAAATATGGGGCCTTATTGATGGGATTTGGTCATAAGAACATCCTATGTGCTCATACAAACCCTAATGCTTGGATCTAGGTTTCTCTATTGTACATGCAAGTTATCCAAGACTATAAACCCTAATTCTAGCATACAAGTAATCATATTAACATAAGAATGGGTTTAAGATATTACCTTGATTGTTATGTAGCAATAACAATCCAATTCCTCCTTGTATTGACTTTAGAAAGCTTAGAGTCACAAATGTCACTCCTCTAATGGTTCACAAACACCAAGAGCAAGAGGATGAAGAGGAGAGAGGATGGAGGCTGTCCAAAACGTGTTCTAACCCTAGAATAAAGCTTCACCACGTTTTTGGGTAATAAAGTATCTCTCTCTCTCTCTCTCTCTCTCTATATATATATATATATATATATATATATATATATATATATATATATATATATATATATATATATATATATATATATATATAGGAGGCTATTAGGGTTATCTAACAAGGAAACGCTAAATTGGATGCTTAAGCCCTAAGCAACCCATATATTCCTTTCCTTAAGGCCTTGGACGATTTCTAATGGGTGTCCCCATAGAATTCGTCCAACCTTACAGTATAAGGCAATCCATGGCCTAATTGCAATTATCTTATAATTACAATTCCAGTCCCTTAAGTTTAATTAATTTCTTTTAGTCACAAACTTAATTCTTATTAATTCTTGACTAATAATAATTAAACAATATGATTTCTCCTTTAATATATTATTCCCATAATATATTAATAAATCATATTTAATCCTTTCTCTCCATAATTCATCGTATCAAGTTGCTTTGGTGAAGGCAACCCAAAAGGACCATACACCATCGGGTCAAGTACATACCAAAATAGTTATGGACTTAGACACTAATCCAACAGTCTCCTACTTGGATAAGTCTAATAACTATTTTGCGTATGACTTCAGATCCTGATCTGCAATCGTAGCTTTCCAAAGCCGCTGTCAACTCTGATCCTATCAGATACGCGTGTCCTTTAGATAAGGGATCATATATTCCTCCATTATAGATATCGTATGAGATATGATTTCAAATCATTCTCTTTGTACTATTTCTCGATTCCCGATTTGTAACGACTGACTAATTGAACAAATTGAATTAGCCCTAGCCCGGCCGAGCATTTACGTTTGTCATCACTAAATCATCGAGGGGCCCAAAGATATCGCTTTTATCCTACTTTGGATAAAAGGAACGTATAAATTTTGATACAATGCTTGCTTGCACTCACTCACCGAATTACACACAATAATATGTTTTATAACACCAAGTTACTAGTGCGTTTACATATTATCAATGTGCAACCGATTTGCAAGATACAACTCACACATCTCGGTTTCAAGAATATAAGATGTTATCGTCTCGCCAATCACTGGTGATACAATTCATGGAATGATCCAAGTGAGCGTAGGTTTAATCCAATGCTCAAATCATATTCATAAGCACTCATGAACGTTGCAGCAAACATTTGCTTATGTCTAATGCTCTTTAGACAATCCACACACCAATTCACGACAGTCTTTATTCATACTTACTTCCAACGTATGAATGATTGTGGCCCGTTCGAATAATTTGATTGTTCTTAACCAATTAAATTATTCAGGAAGTCAAAATATGCAAAGTGAAACACAAGAATAATACTAATCTCATATGGCCTCAAACCTTTGAGTATAAATAAAACACCTTTTATCTATCACCATATCGATTACTCATTATTTGTCATTTCGGGTAATCAACTTCTTACTTGAATTATTACTACACTTGTCCCATGCTCTTAGCATGCACACAATGTTTACCTATGGTTCTTACTTTGTGAAATAGATCAAATTGAACACATTTCTAATCATTCTCATTTCACAACTCCAAATCCTTTTCATAAGTGAAAGAATATCAAATTCTTGCTACTTATAGAATATGCTAGATTCTAACATTTTTATGCAATGATACTTTCGTAATGTCACTGCACCAAAGTCACAAAGACTATTGCCAATGATATTACAAAGTCCTCTATCGGAGATTGTTACAAGACAATTCCTTAGATATGATGTCTCTCACTCAAAGTACAATCCTTTGAACATCGTTTTGCATAAAGGTTTCTAATCTAGACATAGATTTTCAATATTCAATTCCCATTATGGAAACGTTTCCATATTTTCCATATGACAACTCATTCTTAATAGAATCCTATCTATTCGTAATAATGTCGATATGGTCCATCCAATACCATGCTTCCAACTACTCACAAGCAACCAATCCTCATCGAACTTTGGATTGTCCTTTGATAGTTGTTTAATTATTTTAGTCAAAACCGATTCTAGTCCTCTTTCCCTCTAAATGCGCTTGACATTTGGAAAATTTTAGGATGGTCAAATATTATAGCATTTGCATTCGATCCTATACCTGAAGCGTATGGGACACGATGCATAATGTCTTACATAAAGATTTGATACTTTATCAATCTTCTGCCATAATATTTTATGTGCTATATTCTCAAAATTCGAACTATGAAGAGGAATTCCGTAATCATAATCGGAATTTTAAGAACATACTATGTACTTTTGACTAAATTTATTAACATTTCTCAACCTAAGCCTTTAGATTTGAAATGAAGCATAATATTCTCTCCCTTAATTATAGCAAAACAACTTTACAACTCTTACGACTTTGCAAGGTATAACTCTTGTTTTCTATAATTAATATTTCCAACTTGCAATGCGTGCCTTAATAATCATACAATCATAACATTTATGCTCCCACTATCATGATGATTATTATAAAACATAACACTTATGCTCCTACTAGCTTTGACATGTATTCATAAACATCTTAACTTTCAGAAAAACAATACTTATTGAATTTCTTAAGTTCATGTTTCTAATACTTAGTGCTTTGATAATCTTTTATCAAGGCTTCTTATACACTTTTGCCTTAGATAGTTCATATGTGTGTCTAAACAATTAAGACTAATTGCCAAACCTCACAATTCAAATTATAGAAAGGGATACCGTAACCATAATCGAATTTGAGAATGCAATTTTACAATTACTATCTTCTTAAAATCTTTCTTAGTGAAAGCATTTCCTCACAATCATTTTCATGAAGGAGGAAATCTTATGACACTTAGATTTCAACGGTGTATGTGCTCCTATCCATGTGAATTTGTTAAAACCAAAGTTTACGACAAATTCAAACTCATATGGACCGAACTTTCTTAATCTTGATTACTTACCTTATGGTAGCACGGCTGCCCACCATGTCTTCCAAGTAGTTAAGCAGCTCACCTTTTCCTATCAATGTACTTTTCATTGATCAAGGTCCTTGCCTTTTATGCGTTCAAAATGAGAACTCATACAACTCACATGCATAATTAACTCAATTGGAACAGCATAGAAACAAAATAATGTCAACACAATAGGTTGTAAACCTCAACTCGTGTGCTAGTGATGATCGATAAGGTTTATTTGATTTGTTCTTGAAACCTTTCCAGACCATTAAGACTCCCACTGACTCCTTGACATATAAGATTCTCTTGTCAATAACCATTTCTTGACAAACAAATATTCAAGAGTTAGTGTAGCTTTTATCAAAACACTTCATAAATTGATCCTAGTTGGTCTTTGTCTTATCCAAGACATCACAACTTTCCACATATGATGAATGTTATAAACCTTCTTAATACTTTTTCACTCAATGTCACAATCTTAACTCTAAGACTTGATTTGGAACGAAGTATGATTGACTTCTTGATTTAACCATTTCTTCAATTCTTGATTCCTCTTCTTAGACATACAATTGTACTAAGACTCACTTAGAGGATCACTTGAGATGTGGTTATTAATCATTAAGACCTATCATAAAGCATAAAAGGTACTCTCCCTTCTTCTTAAAATGGAGAAACTTTTATCTTTATGCCTACGTGATTCTTCTTATTCGTTCTGCTATTGATTTAAACTTTTTCAATCAGTTCAGAATTACACCTAATCTTATAAGTATAATCAAATTTACTAAACCTTTAGTAAATCATGACGAATATCTCTGTTATTCTTGTGGTGGACTTGATCAGCACACAACTTTGTGTACTCGATCTCTTAGTCCTTCACTTGACACTATGTCAATGAATTAGTCTAATTTCCAAATATGAAATTTCTCATTCATCATGCAACCAAGTTGCATGATTCCAAGTTTCTGTCCAATTGAAACTTGGGCGATGAGAAACTCTCCTTATTTGGTAAATTTCCGACATTTCCATAATTAAGAATCAAATCCATTATTTCTAATAATAGAAATATTCAAACAACAATTTTCATACACGCCATTGCAAGGATAAATAAATAACATAAAGTCAAAACTTATTTTATTGCGGAAAAAATTTGTCCTTACAACGCAATTCATTGAAAAACTATGCTAATACATCTTTCTTAGCAATCTAATTCTAACTCTAAGTAGTAGCTCAAGAATCTAATCTTCGAGAAATGCGATCGAAATCCATTCCTTCACGGTTAGATTCTGCTCACTTCTTCCCTTAAGCCTCCTCTCTTTTTCTTCGATCCTACAAAACATCAATTGTAATCTTATCACGTTATGTATTAAGAATCTATAATAGGAGCTTAAAAGAGTTAGTCAATGGATTTTACCTAAAGCAGAGCCATACGTTTTGACTCTCCCATCTCTTAGATCTCTTAGGTAACTAGGGCAGCTTCGTCTCCAATGCCCTTTCTCTTGGCAATAAAAGCAAATTGACTCTTTTTGGAACATGACATGGAACTACTTCAGACATTGCCTTTCTCTTATGATCAAACATTTCGATCATAGCATGTCTTTCGTTGCCATTGCCTATATCCATAGAGGTCAGGAAGGCAAATTCACCAATCAACTTTGCTTTTCTATTGCGCCAAACCATTACTGATTCAGCAGCAATAAGCATATAGGTGAGATCTATAAGGGTCACGTCGCAGTTCATCATATAGTACTCTCTTACGAACTCACTATATGAGTTAGGAAGTGACTGAAGAACCCAATCAATAGCCATTTCCTCACAGACAACGGATCCCAACATTCTTAACCTATCAATGTGTGACTTCATCCCTAGGACGTGTGCACACACTGACTTTCCTTCTTTATGTTTACTTGCCAAAAGGGCTTGAGTGAGCTTGAACTTTTCAAGCCTTCGAACTTGTGGGTTAGGGAGATTAATTGGAGTAGGTGGAGGAAGTGAAGCATGATCTCTTGTTCCTCGATCGAATCGTGGAATATCATCTTCATGCGGAAAGCTTGTTCCACGGGATTTAGGAAGACCATAGTTTTCGAACTTTGACATCTACAAAACGGGAGAAAAACGAATTCAAGTTAGTTGATAGATTAAGTCCTTAGTAAATCACCCAAATAAAATACTAAGGCTAGGACCCTACACAATATTCCACAACTCGGGAGAGGGATGCCGTAACCCTAATTGCAGAATATTTGAAGGTAAGTGAATGAAGATTCACTAATTTCCACCACGAAAAAACGAAAAAGAAATTTAAGTTTTAAATCTATGAAAACTCCTAGATCCTTTGAGATTCATTGAAGATTTCAATGACATGTTTAAATCTCGATATGCCCCTCTAGTTTGTGACTGGATGCCGAGGATCACAAAGCGGGTGTGAATAATCATGCAAACTTACATGGTGCCCTCACATGTTACAGTCACCTATTCGATGTGCCGGTAAACCACACACGCTCCACCGAACTATGACAAACACTGAGTCACCCTTTGCTACCTTTGCCTAGAACCATTTAGTGTGCCGGTAAACCACACACGCTCCACTAATGTCTTCGCAAGGGCACAAAGTGTAATTTCATGGAATTGCATCAATTCACTTTTGCCTAAGTAACTAAGATTGGGAATTTGTAAAACATTTAGTTACTTTTGTACTTTATTATACTTATAATGAAAGGTTTTGTCCTATCCTACCCGTTCGGCTAACGACCCTCCACTAGTCAAGAGTGCGGTGGGTAAGAGTGGATACCCATTCAATCGCCATTTTATAGGCAATTTCCTTAAACACCCCTTATAGACCAGCTTCGTGAATGAGGCCTACTAACGGTAAGACTGACTTTTACTCATACATACATATATATATATATATATATATATATATATATATATATATATATATATATATATATATATATATATATATATATATATATAATGTTAGACTTTTAATGTTATATATAGTATAGGGTGTATTTTACAATTTCAAAATACTAGGTGGTCTAATTTAACAATTATACTTTTAATTCAATTAAATTGTAAACCTAAACTTTTATGGATTTATTAACCCTCTTTCAATTATACACCTTAATTAATTAATAAAACCATAAGGGTGTGATTTGAACTTTTCAAAACATTACTAGAGTTTTAGAATTTAACATTCCTAATTAAACCTTTAATCAACTTTTAAATTCCAAAACTTGAGGGCAAGTTTTGAAACATTTCAAAACATTTGGGTTTAGAATTTAAATATACATCAAAATTAACCTATTAATTCAAATTTTAAATTCCAAAACTTGAGGGCAAGTTTTGAAACCCTTTTCAAAATATTTGGGTTTTAACTATTTAAATTTCAAAACAACAAAATTTTTTGGGTTCAAATTTTATCTATAAAACCTAAAGGGGAAAATATGAAAACTTTTCAAAGCACAAGTATCAAATAACAAATAATCTAAATTAACATTTAATCACATAATTATCCATATTTGATTTATCTAATGATTTCTTGCAAAACAATTTACCAATTTAATCAAAATAATTAATCAATTATCACATAAGGAAACAAATATTTTATTAATTGATAAATATCTTCAATTAGATCACGAATATAGTCAAATATATCATAAAATCGGATTTATATTGATCTAATATGATAAGGCAACTATCCTTAAGCAAAAACAGCAAGAAATCCCGGTTTTCCCTCACTCTGACCAGCCGACTCGTCGAGTCAGGCATGGACTTGTCGAGTTACCATGAACTCGGCGAGTTCATCTAAAATACTCGGCGAGTTCAGCCCCCAGAAACACAAAAATCGAATTTTTTCAACATACAAAGCATCAATACAATAGAAACCAATCTTGGCTCTGATACCACTGATGGGATTTGGTCATAAGAACATCCTATGTGCTCATACAAACCCTAATGCTTGGATCTAGGTTTCTCTATTGTACATGCAAGTTATCCAAGACTATAAACCCTAATTCTAGCATACAAGTAATCATATTAACATAAGAATGCGTTAAAGATATTACCTTGATTGTTATGTAGCAATAACAATCCAATTCCCCCTTGTATTGACTTTAGAAAGCTTAGAGTCACAAATGTCACTCCTCTAATGATTCACAAACACCAAGAGCAAGAGGATGAAGAGGAGAGAGGATGGAGGCTGCCCAAAACGTGTTCTAACCCTAGAATAAAGCTTCACCACGTTTTTGGTTCATAAGGGATCTATATATATAGGAGGCTATTAGGGTTATCTAACAAGGAAACCCTAAATTGGATGCTTAAGCCCTAAGCAACCCATAGATTCCTTTCCTTAAGGCCTTGGACGATTTCTAATGGGTTTCCCCATAGAATTCGTCCAACCTTATAATATAAGGCAATCCATGGCCCAATTGCAATTATCTTATAATTATAATTCCAGTCCCTTCAGTTTAATTAATCTCTTTTAGTCACAAACTTAATTCTTATAAATTCTTGACTAATATTAATTAAACAATATGATTTCTCCATTAATATATTATTCCCATAATATATTAATAAATCATATTTAATCCTTTCTCTCCATAATTCATCATATCAAGTTGCTTTGGTAAAGGCAACCCAAAAGGACCATGCACCATCGAGTCAAGTACATACCAAAATAGTTATGGACCTAGACACTAATCCAACACTTATATGTTAAAATAAAGTTTTGGGTGAAAATCCCGCGTTAAAATAATTAAAAACGGGCCTAAAACGCAAAACTAGTCGAAAACCGGGTGAAAAAGAGCTTCCTGCGAGACTTCTCGGTCCTAGGCCGAGGTTCGGTCCCTTCTGCTGCTGGGCCAAAGGCGAAATTGAGCGAAAGGGGTAGGAGGCGAAGGCGAAGGTAGGGTTCGGCCTATGCGAGGTTCAGTCCGAAGGAACCTTCGGTTCCTGAGAGGGTTCGGTCCGAGACAGGGTAGTTCGCTTCTGACAAGTTCGCTTCTGACACCTTCGCTTCTGACAAGTTCGGTTCCTAAGAGGGGTTTCGGGTCCTTAAGAGGGTTCAGCTCCTTAAAAGGGGTTTCGGGTCCTTAAGTCTATTTTATCCGTTTTTACCCCGTTTTAAGCGGTTTTTGACCTAGTTAAGGGTCTGGATGGCCCGAAAGACTATAAAAAGTTTAAGGAACTTTTGAGAGAGATTTGGGAGGGATTTCACATACTTGGAGAGATTTCTCATACTTAGAGAGATTTGGGAGAGATTTGACATACGTGGAGAAATTTGGGAGAGATTTCACATACTTGGAGAGATTTCTCATACTTAGAGAGATTTAGGAGAGATTTGACATACGTCGACAGATTTGGGAGAGATTTCACATACTTGGAGAGATTTCTCATACTTAGAGAGATTTGGGAGAGATTTGACATATGTAGAGAGATTTGGGAGAGATTTCACATACTTGGAGAGATTTCTCATATTTAGAGAGATTTGGGAGAGATTTGGCATATGTGGAGAGATTTGCGAGAGATTCTAGATAAAGAGAGATAGATTGAAAACGATTGAGATAGGTTTCGTGTGTGACATTTGTGAGTGTTCGGTTTCGCAACGCAAGGTCCGTAAACCCCGTTAAGCCATGTTTAAGGATCTTACACACTCCTGATGAGTATGCAACATTGTTTTATCGGTTTGGTTCATTACTTAACGTAGTTTTAGATTAATGAAATCTAGATATATGAACTTTTCAATTGATGATTTCTCATTAGCATAGCGAGTTTTATAGTAATTACCTAACGTAAGCCCTAGTACCCACGGGTTAATTGAGTCGACTGGTTTGACTTGTTGACTTTAGTTGACTTTGACTTGACCGAAAATTGACGGTTGTCACAGAGTAGATCCACTCTCCACAACAGATCCTCGTTGGTTGCTTTCCACATCCTTTCCTGTCCCTGAAGGGATTGTTCGACCCTCTCCGATCAGATCCTTAGATCAGCGGAAACCTGATCAGAGACCCGAAACAAAGACACAATGGGTCAACAAAAAGTTATGTAAAATATAAAACGAGTATAAAACCGACACTTACATCTCGGGAGAAAGAGACCAACTTCTGAAGTACATCCTCAGTGTTGAGGTTCTCTAAGGATATACCTGCAGACTCAAAAATTTTCCTTTTCCAGGATCCTAGAGTCTTTACTACTAAGTTAATGACTGATCTTTTAGGAGGAAGAGAAGACGAGCTCTTCTCCTTTTTCACCGTCAGATGATCTTTGTACAAGGCTATGTTAGGATCAGAAAGTGTGAAACGAGCACTAGAGCTAATGATCTTGGATCCTATATATAACAGAAAAGTGTTAAAATCCTTTATCATGAGCAAAAACAATCAGGGATCCTTACATGTCATCATGAGGTCAATAGCAGAAGAGCTTTCTTGCAAAGTGGCATGTTCGAATCGAAAGGATCTCTTGGCTTTAGGCAGGGCCAAGAACATCTCAATCTTCTCTTCAGAATCCTCAGCGATAAGGACGAGCTCTTCAAATTTGAATGTTGCTAAAAGCAAACAAAATAAGAAGTGAATTTTAGGATCCTTATATTAGTATAAAAGAATTCTACCCTTCTTTACCCAAGCATCTGGCAGGAGATCCCCACCAAAAACAGAGTCACGTCTCACAAAAATGTATTTTTCTTTCCACGCTCTGTCATTGTGTTTTGTTTTCAGTGAAAGAGAGGATTTGTGAGCTTTGACTTTGAGAAGAAAGAGAGAATTCCCAAAGGTCGTAAGATCACACATACAGGCCAGTTCAGAAAGACCTATATCAAGCTATTTTGACTGATTTACTTGGTCGATCCAACATAGGATCCTCCAAACAGATCCCGGTCACTTTAAAAAACTCAAAGACGATTCGAGGAAAAGGGTATTTCTACCCCAAAGAGAAAGGATATTCAGGGAAACATATCCAAGTAGGAGAAATAATGTCTGGTTGCATAAGAGGATCGAAGGGCCTAAAAACGGCTTTAGGAGGGAAGGCTCCACTGAGTCTCAAAGACTCATTGTCATCATTACTAAAGGAATACATCTCCTCATAGGAAAGGATTCATTGGTCGACAAAGTCATCTTCTGGAAGAGCTAGGATGTTTTTACGAGAAACGGTCATTTTCCTACCCATGATAGAAGAAGTAAAAATATAAGATAAAAAGAGAGAATTACCTTCAAATAAATCACTGATAATCGAAAGACAACAGGGAAAAGTAAATAAAATTGTGAAGCTAATCATCTCTACTTATAGTGAAGGAATAGTTGATTTGACCGCTTATAATGGCTAGTAATTCACCAGTTAAATTTTGAATTATCCTAGCCATTAAGGATTAAATTCAAACTTTACCTTTATCTCTCCCTTCATTTATCTACTTTAAGTTATTCCCTCAATATTCTCGAAATTAACTCACTAATTTTCAGGAATAACTTGGGGGCAATTGTTAGGGGTAGGATCCCGGAACTACTTTGAGATCCTCAAAGGCTCAGGATCCCAAATATACTCCAGGATCCTGACTGATATTTATTAATATTTATAATGGCAATATATTCTTTTGTCTTTCTCACATGTGCAGAAATAACTATTTAAAGTCACACTCTCAACGAATAGTTTTCACAACCATGCAAAAGACCCGGAGGACCAACTCAAGCAACGACTATAAGTTGATCTCAGAGGATCCCAGAATTTTCGGAGTTCTAGTTATTAGCTTTTGACTATATAAATCACTTGAATTCATCACATTACACATGATTTCTCGCAATATACTAGCTCATGTAATCATACTCTTATATTTTCTCTGTAATCATTCATCTCAATCAATAAAATCATCAAGGAAGCTGATCATTATCACCTCCCAAGGTTTTGTAACATCTCGGGTTTTAGGTATCTTCAAATCCTTCCCTTGGTTTTTAAATTATGTCAGTTTGGTCCTTGGATTGTAAAGATAAATTCCTAAGAAGCCCTAGTGGCAAAATGGTAATTTTGGGAGTAGGAGTTGTACGATAGGCGTACATGTAAGTACATTGGGCATACTTATGTCCGAGTGAAACCCTAATTTTTAGGGTTTGAGGGGTATTTAAACACCTTTATGTATCATTTAGCCTCATCCTTTTAGCCTCCAAGCCCTTGAGTCATTTTTGGCAAACCCTAACCCCATAAGAGAGTGTTTTGAGCTAAAAGTGTGTTCTTTGTGTGCTTAAGAAAGAAGGAGTTGCATCAAGGAGATTAGAAGTTGAAGCAAGCTTGTGGATCTTGGATTATCACCTTTTTAGGAAGCTCCAAAAGGTAAAAAGTTAGAAAAATAAGGTCCCTTTAGCTATTTTGGGTCCATGCTTCTTGTAGAAGGTCTTAATGGATTAAGACCATGTATTAAGGACTTTTTGGACTTCTAAAGTCATAAAGTTCGAGAGTTTATGACTCTGGAGTGAATTTGGACCATGGATCTGAAGTTTGAGCTTAAGTGCTTAAGCCATTAAGCACTTATTGAAGTTTTGGGCTCTGCAAGGGTACAACCTGTGTAGGATGGAGTACGCCCTACGTACTCGGTTAGAGTCCCCATAATGCAGTCTATGAGAGGTGGTGTACGCCGAGCGTACCTCAGGAGTACGCCCCGCGTACTCTCATGGTTCAGCCGTTTTCGAGTTAACTCGACTGGGTTGACTCGGCTAGGTTGACTCTGTGGGTTTATGGATTTTGATCAGTTGATTTTGAGTTGACCAGGTTTGATCATGTTTGACTTTTGAGGGCATTTTGGGTATTATTGGGTTTTGATGGAATTGGTCACTTGGTGGTTGTAGGCATTTGAGTTGAGAGCGGAGATTCGGAGTCGGGCCTTATCAGTTTTGTGCTGCTTGTGAGGTGAGTTTTCCTCACTATACTTTCGGGTCGATGGCACCAAGGCCCGCCCATTGGTTTGATAACCTGATATTGTTGATATGTTGGGTATGGGATAAATATGCATGCTAGTTTTGATATGCTAGTCTGGTAGATCTGTAGGACTACCTTTGATATTGTTTGTTTATCTATTTATGATATTATATATTATATGTCGACATGTTGTGTGGGTTGGGTTGAGGTTGTACTGCTCCGTGCTATAGCCAACAAACCCTGGAGCATACCAGTTATGAGCTGAGGCCCAAGGAGGGCATGTCAGACTCATACTAAGGGCTCATGAGCATTCTAGATACGAGCTGACGGACAAAAAGGGCATGCCAGACTCATACTGAGGGCTTAGTGGCAGTCAGTCCGAGGACTGATCAGGCTGGGGAGCAATCCAGACATAAGCTTTGGGCCCAGGGGCAAGCCAGACTTATGTTGTGGGCTCAGGGGTAATCTAGTCTGTTAGCTGTGGAACCATTGCATAATGTTATTATGTTATCTGCTATTTGCTTGTGTATTGGTATTTTGGGGGAACTCACTTAGCTTTGAGCTTACAATTTTGAATTATGTTTCAAGTACCTTAGAGGATCGCGGGAAGGCGATGGCATGATCATGCACCTCCTCATGTTTTGTTTCATGATCTTGGGATTACTCTGATATTGACATGTTTTGGAAAACTATTTGTGAGAAATGATGATTATTGGTTTGTTATAAAAGTTTAAATTTTTCATGAATTTTATGAATGTTACAGTTTTGTACCGGAGATCCTAGCAAGGATCAAGGGCTTTCCTTGTAAATCACTTATGTAATCTTGTTCTAATTGCATTAATCACTTCATTAACAACACCACAACCTCTCATACACTTTGATTGATTTCCACTTAGTCTATTTTTGACCACAACAATAATATTCACTTGTTCTGATTTTTTCAAATGCCTTGGGCATTGAGAGGGAAAAGGACTAGAACTATGTGTGACTAAAGCTGAACAACTGTCAAGAACAACATGAGGTTATACCAAAAGATTTGTTGATTGTAGATAGTTGGAAGTATAATATTGGTTGGAAGGACCATAGTGACATGTTTTAGATTGGGATGATTCTTGATCAAAATTGATGGTCATATAGTAAATGGAAATGTTTCCATAATGGGAGTTGATTATTAAAATCTACATGTGAGTCAGAAAACTTTAATGCAAGAAAGGTGTTTAAGGAGTGCACCTTGAATTTGAGAATTCATTATCATGGAATTGTTTTTACTAACAAAGTTCCAATGGAACATTTTGTAATATTGTTGTCAAAGTCTATGTGACTTTATAGCCTCGACATTACAAAAGATCATTGCATGTAAGGTTGAACTCTAACACATTTAGTATTAACAATAATTTAAAATTATGAAATGAGCATCATTAGAATAGTGTCCAATCGATATGTTCACAAAGTAAGGACCATAGAGAAACATAGTATACATGTTTATAACATGGCATGACTGATGTTTAATTCAAGTGTTTAGTTGATTACTAGAAACATTATAAAATGAATAAATTCTAATTAATATGGTGATTAAATAATAAGAGTTTTATTTATATTTAATATTTTTGAGACCATAGTTAATTAGGTTATTATTGCGTTTCACTATGCATGTTTTACTTCCCGAATAATTGGATTTTTCAAACATCCACAGTCGATCATACTTTTGGAAGTAAGTAGCGAATTAAGACTGTTGTGAACTGGATTGTAGATTGTCTAAAGAGTTTTAGACATATCAATAGTTTTGCTGCAATGTTCATGAGTACGTGGAAAATAGGGATTTTGAGTATTAGATAAACCCACGCTCAGAGAATTACTTCATGGATTTTATCAAAAGTAATTCTGAGACGATTACATCTTATATGTTTGAAACGGAGATATATGAGTTGTTGTTTACAAGTCAGTTGTGCATTAATAATACGTAAAAACATTAGAAACTTGATGTTATCAAACGTATTGTTGTGTGTGATTTGATAAGTAAATAGTAATACAAAGTTTATTCGTTCCTTTTGCCCTAACGGGAAAAGCGAAATCTGTGGGGCCCTCGATGATTTGATGTCGACATCTGAAGAGCTTGGCCAAGCTTGGACTGAATTGATGCATTCAATTGGTAGTCTGATTTCAATCGTCATAAGTCAGGAATCGGGAAGCAAAACTTGGACAATGAGATTGATTATAATCCATGTATCATGTCCATACGATATCTTCTAGAACGGAGAAATATTTGATCACTTATCTTCGGACACATAACTGATTGGGTCAGAGTTCGACATCAGCTTTTGAGAGCTATAATTTGTTAATCATTTTAAGAAGTTATACTAGCAACTATAGTTATTAGACTTATCCAAGTGGGAGGCTGTTGGATTAGGTGTCTAAGCTCGCAACTATAATTAGTATATCCTTGAATTGATAATAGCACAATCCTTTTAGATTGCCCTCATAACTAGTAACTGGACAGGATGACTTTTAGAGAGAGAGGTTGAATTTAGTATTTGATTAATAAATTGAAATAAATGATTCTTTAATATATTATGAGAATAATATATTAATTAGAAATAGCTATATTTAATTAAATTTGATCAGAAATTAATTGGAACTAATTTTTGGGATTAAATGAATTAATTAAAAGTGCATGGGCTAAAGTGCAATTATTCAATAGTTGAATAAGTGGCATTTTAGAACCATCCTAGAGCCTTGGAAGTTTTTCTATGGTTCTAGGGGATCTAGAATATCTAGAATATTTAGAATTATCCTTGGAGGATAATTATGAAACCAGATCAATACCAAAAGTAAGATAATGTTATTTTATTGTTTTGGGACTTATCTAGGGTTTCTGGGTACACTATATAAAGGCCCCTAAGCCTCATATTTTCATCCAAGCATTCTTAGAGAAGCTAGGGCCAAAATTATATCTCTCTCCTCTCTCTCTTCAAGCTCCTTGGTCACTAGGGTTTAGGTGCGAACCATTAGAGGCACGGCATTTACGGTGCTTGCTCTCTAAGCTTCAACAGCATAAGGGTTTCTTGTTATTCATCAATAACAATCAAAGGTATGTTTCCTAACCCTAGATACTAATTTCGAAAATAGTATAGGATTCCTAGGGTTTCCCAAATTGATGTTCAAATGTTGTATCTTCAATTAGAGAAAACATAGATCTTCAATTAGGGTTGCATGCACACATAGGTTTTTGTTTGTTATGATCAAAGCCCATCAAACATAACATATACAAACAAACATGTTAAGTCCAATCAGTCATCGGATTGTAATACTCCCGGCCCAATCATTCATCGGACTGGAATGCCAATATAAAATGGGTCCACTCAGTCATCGGACTGGAATACCCTTGGGTCCACAGCCATCGGTCTGGAATACCCCCGGTCTGTTGGCCCACACACATAGCAGTAAAGCCTCAACCTAAACCATAACATGTCGACATATACATAGTCTACAGATCACTACCACATAACAACATCCTTATTACCAGGACACAAATCTAATAGATCAATACAACAAAGCAACATCCTTTATACCAGGATACATAACCTAGTGGGCCGTCATTAGGGCCTTCGACCCATAAGTACAGTAAGGGAAAATCACATCTCGGTCTGAAAAGATCGTTGAACAGGACACAACTTCGATTATCAGCCCTATCGGTCACCTATTCATCGAAACATGACCAACTTAACTTATAATCAAAATACCCAAAATACCCCTAGGTCAAACTTGGACAAAAACAGGTCAAAGTCAAAAAGTGAAAAAGTCAACCAGGTCAACACAACTGATTACGCCCAGCATACTCAGCTTGTACGCTTAGCGCACACAAGCTTGACCAGAAAATGTGAGGCTTGACCTTGCACGCCCAACATACCTGGGTTACGCCCAGCGTACACAACTGGCTTCTTTTTCATCTATTAAGAGCTTAATCCTTAAGCTCTTTTGTCCAAATTTCGGATCTCGTCCTAAACTAACGTCCTTAACCATAATGTTCCCAACTTTATGGTCTTGCATGGCTAATAAGTACCCAACAACAAAAACCCTAACTCCTCAACTCGTTAAGACATTAAAACTCATGCATGGAAGGAAACTCGCAATCAAGAGTGCATTTTTATGACCTTACACACTCCAAAATGTCTGGAAGGACAATCCATTTGGGTCTAGAGCATGCCATACTCAAGAACATCATTGTCTGGGGAAAAAGCACATAATAACATCATACAAGCTAGATCTAATCAAATAAGCCTCAAGGTATGAACTTTATACCTTCCAGAGATGTAAGAGTGTGCAAAACTTCCATCTCTTCCTTCTTCTTCCTCTATGAACACCAAAACAACCAAAAATGTCTCAAGAATGCTCAAAAAAGAATTACGGTTTGCAATGGGTCGAAATGGGGTTGGAGGCTGATGAAAGGAAGAAGACTTGGGGGTTAAGGATGTTTAAATAAGGTCCAAACCCTAAAAATTAGGGTTTGCACTCTGGCCACGTACGCCTAGCATACCAAATATACGCCCAACATACTCCACAAAACCCATGTATGCCCAACATACAAGCACGTACGCCCAACGTTCTCAGCCCACTTTCAAAGATTACAAAAATACCATCAAGGGCCAAAATGCAATTAATTCTAATTTTAAGGGTTAAGAATGGATTACCTCAATATCAAGATGTCATAGTTCTCCCACACTTGAAATAGACTTCGTCCTCGAAGTCAGCTGTTGTTAACAACTCAGGGTAATGCTCCCGCATCTCTGACTTGGGTTCCCACGTCCATTCGGAACCCTTTTGATGTTGTCACTGAACCTTGACCAAAGATATCCCCTTGTCGCGCAAGGCCTTCATCTTTCGATCCAAAATCACCATTGGTCTCTCCATATAATTCAGGTGATCATCAACCTAAATATCCTCCAAAGGAACAACCGCTGAATCATCAACCACACACTTCAGAAGATGAGAAACATGGAAGGTGTTGTGAATCTAACTGAGCTCCTCAGGAAAATATAGCACGTAAGCTACCTTGCCAGCCCTGGCAATCACGCAAAATGGCCAATATATTGAGGCCCTAACTTGCCCTTCTTCTTGAAGCGTATTACACCCTTATAGGGTGATACCTTCAGCAAAACCATGTTACCAACCTGGAAATCCAACGCAAATCGACACTTGTCGGCATAACTCTTCTTTCGACTTTGAGTTGTCTATAATCTCTATCTAATCTATTGAATAAGCTCAGACATCTGAAGGACTACCCCAGTCCTTCACATGACTCAATGACCATTCTCTCCCCAACAAACTGGGGTATGACACTTCCTCCTATAAATGAGCTCGAATGTCGGTGCACTGATACTAGAGTTATAGCTATTGTTGTAAGAAAACTCAGCTAGGGGATGGTCGGAGTCCCAAATCCCACCGAAATCTATGACACATGCCCTCAACATGTCCTTAGGTTTTTGGATGGTCCACTCACTCTGACCATCCATCTACAGATGATAAGAAGTGCTAAGATGCAACCACGTACCTAGTTCCTTGTGGAACTTATGCCAAAAACGAGATGTGAACCGAACATCTCAATCAGATACAATGGAGATTGGAATACCATGTTGTGCAACAATATCGTGCACATATAAATCGGTCAATTTCTCGACCACAAAGCTCTCTCAAATGGATATAAATTTGGTGTTCTTGGTCAGAAGGTCCACTATAGCCCATATCACGTTGAATCCCTTAGTCGTCCGAGGTAAATTGGTGATGAAATCCATAGTAATATGTTCCCATTTCCATATGGTAACCTGCAATGGCTGCAGCTTGCCATGCGGTCTCTGTTGCTCGGCCTTGACCATCTGACAGGTCAAGCACCTCTCAACATACTTGTCTATCTCTCTCTTCATTCATGGCCACCAGTAACTAAGTCGTAAGTCCTAATACATCCTGGTGGCTTCAAGGTGTATCGAATATCTGGACTTGTGTGCTTCCTTCAACACAATATGATGATACCTCGACCTCAAATTGATCTTGGAGAACCAAGATACACCCTACAATTGATCGAAGAGGTCATCAATCCGTGGAAGTGGGTAACGGATATTCACCTTCAACTTGTTCAACTCTTGGTAATCAATGCACATTCAGTGTGACCCATCCTTCTTCTTGACAAACAAGATCGGTGCTCCCTACAATGAATTGATCGGTCTAATAAGCTGCTTACCCAACAACTCTTGAAGCTAAGAGGACAACTCTTGCATCTCAGGTGTTGTCAATCGGTATGGCGCCTTGGAAATCAGAGCCGCACCCAGAACCAAATCAATCCTAAACTTAACCTACCTCTCAGGCGACACATTGGGTAACTCCTTCGGGAACACATCTGCAAACACTCTAAAAGCAGGCACAAATGAAACCAAAACTTGCTTCCCAGCTCGAGTATCGACCATATACACAAGATAACCCATACAAACATGTTGAATATACTGTCTCTCCCTGGCAACACAACAAAAGGTTGACCCAATCTTGGCACCCTCTCCATAAGTAACCAGTTCTCCCCCACTTGGGGTTCGAACTACGATCTGCTGACCATCGCAGTCAATTAAAGCCCCAAACTTGCTCAACCAATCCATCCCTACTATCACGCATGCATCCCGCATGGGGATAGGAATCAGATCAATCAGATAAGACACTCCAAAGATCGATCTCCAAGACACAACGTTGATAAACACTCGCTGCAGAAACCCCATGTTCATTGGCGATAGAAACCTGCAATGGACACTCCAACTCTCCAAGAGTCATATCAAAACCCCTAATAGAAGACTGAGATACAAAGGACCGACTCGCACCTGAGTCAAAAAGCACAAGAGCAGGCAAGGAATTCATTAAGAAGGTACCTAGCAGAATCATAAACATAAGCATACCATAAAATAACTAACAGAATAATAAATGGAAACATACCAGTAATAGCGTCTGGCACTGCCCTGGCCTCCTCTGCAGTGAGCTGGAAAGCACGACCTCGAGCCCTCAGCGGCTCCGCCCTACCCTGGCGTCCATATCTGATCCTCATAGTTGTCAGTGTTGGAGCATGCGCCGACTTGGTGGTGAGCAATGGACAACTGGCCTTCATATGCTCAACCTGCTCACAGTGGTAAGAAATCTTGGTGCTCGACGGTGGGGCCTGCTGACGACAATCCCTTATAATGTGGCCCTCCCTGCCAAATTTGTGGCATCCACATGAAGATCGACAAGAACCATCATTTACCTTGCTGCACTTACCACAAGTGTGGCCCCTCTGTCCCCTAGATCTCGAATCAGAGGGATCTTGGTGATCTCTAGTTTGTCTCATGGTAGCCTGCTCTAGTCCCCTTACAAAACTTTTGTTATTGGGTCAGCCATACACTTCACATGTTTCTAGCAATTTGAACCGCTTTGCTGCAGGCTGTGACTGAGCAGGAGTCTGCCTCAACTCCTTCGTCTGAATCTCTATCTCAATCTCCTGCCTTCTCACAACATCTTGAAGCTCAACAAGGGTTGCATAGCGTTGAATGGACACAAACTGTTGGATATCCGTTTTGAGCATGCTTAAGTACCGAGTCATCTGAGCCTGCTCATAAGCAGGAAACTCAGGGGAGAAAAGAGACCACTCAGTAAACATCTTGGTGATCTCCATCACCGACTCAGTCGTCTGTCTCAGATCCAAGTACTCCTGAGCCGATCTCTCCCTCTCCACCAAGGGAATGTATTTCACACGGAACATCTTCGAGAACTACTCCTAAGTAACAACAACTCTCTGCTCAGGAGTGTAATTACTAGTCACCAGTCTCCACCAATCCTTCGCCCCCAACCTAAGAAGGTTCATGGCACACTTAACCTTCTAGTAAGAAGGGCAAGAACATGTGAAGAAAAAACCCTCCACATCAGACAGCCACCTCATTGCCATAATCGGGTCCCTGAACCCATCACACTCTGTGGGCTTCGTATTGTCAAAGTCTTGGTACTGGAAAGATCTCTCCCCTTGAATCCCCGCAGCAGAAACATTTGTGATAGCTGCAGCAGCAATAGCCTTAGAAAGAGCAACATATTGATCATCAAATAGATCAATCATAGTGTTCTTGATAGACCCAAACATCTCTGACATAGACCACCAGAAAACAGCAGCCACCTCAGTGGCGATGATCTCTCAAATATGATCATCAGTTAATCCTTGCCTAACCTGGCCACTCGCTCCAGATCTTGATCCTTTCATCTCCACCATTCTAAAATTAAACCAAGACACACCAGAAAAGCCACAATACACATTGCTACAATCACAAGACGAGACTAAACCCTTGGGGTATGTGACTTCCTTGCTACGTGTATGGGTCCTATGCTTTCAGCAGTACAGACCCATACTACCTTCCACACCTACCTGTATTTGTCTCAAGGATCATCACAACCACCTAAAATAAATACAACAACTAGGATATGCATATATCTTATCCTCACTCCCTAGATAGTAGCTAATCACGCCTCATCTGGCCTGCTACTCACACACCTACTCACCCATGAAACTTCCACCAACCCTGCAGCCACTCGTGCATGCTAATCATACAGAACATTGGATCCTATACACAATTGAATACTTGATTCTACCCTAAGACCACAACCAGACAAGGAACAGGAAATAAGGCTAAACCAAACATTCTCAGGCTATAAAATCTTAGTTATATACATGCATACACTAATAAACTACAATAATGATATCAATTACATATAAGAAGTCCTCATAGGCTATCTGGAATCATACATCAGGAAACTATATCATGCAATTCCTAAAGATCCTGAGCTTATCACTAGCATGCAATGCTATCATATCATAATAAATAACAATGAGGTAACTTGGGGTATACTTTCTTGCTCTGATTGATCGTACGCATCACATCCTTCCTTGGTTATGTTTGAAAACATTTTTTGAAACCATTTTGAAAACATGTTTGCAGCTCCTTAGTTTGAGTCTGGATTCACACAAATGTTCATCCAATTCTCTCAAAACAAGGCTCTGATACTAACTTGTAACATCCCAAAAATCACAGTAAATTTTAAATTTTTCAAAAACAACCAAATAACTATATTTGTTTACAAAACCATTAGTTCAAAAGAATTATTCAATAATCAGAGTATCCCAAAATCCAAATAACATAAATCCAAAGGATGTGCACAATCACGCCTTTGCCTTGCCACGATCATCTGAAGTACCTGAAACCATAAACTAAAACTGTAAGTTGAAGCTCAGTGAGTTCCCCCAAAGTAACACCACACAACACAACATAACATATACAAACAAGTATGTTGGATCCAATCAGTCATTGGATTGGAATACCCCCAACCCAGTCAGTTATCGGACTGGAATGCCAATATACAACGGGTTCACTCAGTCATCGGAATGGAATACCCTCGGGTCCATAGCCATCAGGCTGGATTACCCTAATTTGTTTTCCTACTCACATAGGCAATAAATCCTCAACCAAAACCATAACATGACGACATGTACATAACAGATAACATATAACCAGATAACAGATAAACAGGCAGATCTACAAATAACTACCAGATAACAACATCCATATTACCAAGACACAAATCTAACAGATCAATAAAACATACCAAACTCCTCTATAACAGGATATATAACACATTAGATTGGCATTGGTGCCTTCGAACCATAAGTACAGTGATGAAAACTCACCTCTCAGTCTGAAAAGATCACTAAATAGAACACAACTCCGAGTATCAGCTCTACCGGGTACCTATTCATCGGTACACAACCAACTTAACTTCTAATCAAGATACCCTAAATACCCCTAGGTTAAACTTAGTCAAAAATAGGTCAAAGTCAAAAAGTCAACCAGGTCAACACAACTGAGTACACCCAACGTACTCAACTTGTACGCTTAGTGTACACAAGCTTGACCAGAAAACATTAGGCTTGACCACGTACGCCCAACGTACCTGGGTTACGCCCAACGTATTCGACTGGCTTCATTTTCTTCTATTAAGAGCTTAATCCTTAAGCTCTTTTGTCCAAATTCCAGATCTAGTCCTAAACTAACGTCCGTAACCATAAAGTTTCCAAGTTTATGGTCTTGAATTGCTAATAAGTGCCCAATAACAAAAGCCCAAACTCTTCAACTCATTAAGACACTAAATCTCATGCATGGAAGGAAACAAATAATGAATATTGCATTTTATGACCTTTGAAGCTCCAAAACATCTGGAAGGACAATCCATTTAGGTCTCGAGCATGCCATACTCAAGAACATCATTGCTTGGGGACAAAAGGACATAATAACATCATACAAGTTAGATCTAATCAAATAAGCCTCAAGGTATGAACTTTATACCTTTTAGAGATGTAAGAGGGTGCAAAGCTTCCAGATCCAAAGTTGTTCCAAGCTCCTAGGTTGTTCTCTCTTCCTTATTCTTCCTCTATGAGCAAAAAAACAACCACAAATGGATGAAGAATGCTAAAAAATGAATTAGGGTTTGCAAGGGGTCAAAATAGAGCTGGAGGATGATGAAAGGAAGGAGACTTAAGTGTTAAGGATATTTAAATAGTCCAAACCCTAAAAATTAGGGTTTGCACCTTGGCCACATACGCCTAGCATACCAAATGTATGCCCAACGTACATGCACGTACGCCCAACGTACTCAGCCCACAAAACCCATGTACGCCCAACGTACATGCACGTACGCCTAGCATACCAAATGTATGCCCATCATACTCCACAAAACCCATGTACGCCTAACGTACATGCATATACGCCCAGCGTACTCACCCCACAAAACCCATGTACGCCAACGTACATGCACGTACGCCTAGCATACCAAATGTATGCCCAACGTACTCCACAAAACCCATGTACGCATAACGTACATGCATGTACGCCCAATGTACTCACCCTACAAAATCCATGTACGACAACGTACATGCATGTACTCCTAGAATACCAAATTTATGCCCAACATACTCCACAAACCCATGTACGCCCAACGTACATGCATGTATGCCCAACGTACTCACCCCACTTCTAAAAAATTACGAAAATGCCACTAAGGGCCAAAATGCAATTAATTCTCATTTCAAGGGTTAAAAATGGAAATACCTCAATATAAAGATGTTACAATCTACAACCTTTGGAAAGAATATTTTCTTTCCAGTTGGACAACGTCTTTTCGAGCTTGTTAAACATCACTTGCTGCCCATGAACCCTTTTGTAACGTCCTAAATTTCATAGAAATTTTTATATTTTAAAAGGACTAAAACCATACAAATGTGCTATTCCAACACCAATCAAAGTGATTATATCATTTAAACATCAAACTAAAAAAATCATAAATAGTCGATACAAAATAAACTCTGGGGGATGTTATGCAATCACGTCAGACCCTTCCCTTTAGAACCGAAGTACCTGAAACCATAAACATAGAACCGTAAGCACAAAGCTTAGTGAGTTCCCTAAAATACCACATACCATACATATCATTGGGCCCAGTCCATAATAATGGGCCTATCCCTTCCTAATTATTGGGCCTAGTCCAACATACAATTGGGCCTAGCCGATCATTCAAATAGGCATAGCCCAACATACAATGGGCCTAACCCACTCATGCAATTAAGCCCAACCTTACATGCATGCCAATGGGCCAAGCCCAACATACAATACAAGAGTCACAAAGACAGCTAGCACCCTACATAAGAAATCCTTGTGGGCCAATATTGGCGCCTTCGACCCACGATTATAGTATAGAGACTCACCTGACTCACAAAGCCGACCCGAACTCAGCTCAATACTACACCGATCACAGCTAACTACTTTCTCTCTCTCTCTCTCTCTCTCTCTCTCTGCCAAATGATGGGTGTTAAACACATCCTAACAATCCACACAAGGCAACCCCTAAGTCTACATCCTAAAATAGAAATTTGACCAAAAGTCAACGGTGAAAGTCAAAGTCAATAGCCCACAATGCCAACTATCCAGCCTCACATCATGACCAACCCTTGGTCACGTCATGAGATTCCACTCGGTCCGATTCCAACTCGTCCTGATCCACTCAACCAGCTCAGTCATGCAAAATTGTCTGAGTTGTCCTCACGACTTGAGTAGCCTTCTATCACATCGTGAGACTCAGATAACTCAGCAAAAAAATGGGTTCTTCTAATCTCACGTCATGAGAGCTTATGTCTCATGTCTTGAGCATAGTATGAAGCCAAAATCCAAAGAGGCAAGTCCTTAATTCATTAAGCCTTTTACTCTAACTTTCCAAAAGGTATTATACCTCCAAAATACACTTAAAAGTCGATGCTTTAAGGACCTGTATGTCCAATACATTTCTATATCTCATGTGGATCAAAAGTGTAGAAAAAGGTCACCAACCTCTCATGCAAGGATTTAAAATCTAACCATTCACTAGATCTGAACTTCATGATACTCTAAGGCCCTTTTCATCCCATAAAGTTGCCAACTTTATGGTTTCCATTCATTCAAACTTGTTCAACAAGGAGAAAAGTGGGATAAAACTTAGATCTAGCCATATACAACAATAAAGGTGGAAACTTTAACACTTACAAGGGTCTATAAATAATATGAGGTGATGATGATGTTGATTCCTTGCAAGCGTTACCAATAGATCACCTTCTTCTTCTTCTTCTTCTTCTTCTTCTTCTTCTTCAAGCCAAGAAATGCTCCAAAAAGGGTTAAGAATCAAGCAAGGAATGAAGGTTAGGGTTTTTCTGAGGAGAAAGGATGTTAGAGGCTAGAAATGAGCCCTAGAAGTTGCTTAGAGAGGCTTAATTATGAAGGAAACCCTAAAAGATTATGGGCTTGGATTGCAACAGTTCTCATGCTGTAAACCTCTATGTCTCACGTCATGAGATCAGTCCCAAACACAATTTTCATATTAACCCATCTCACATCATGACCACTTAAAGGTCACATCATGAGGCTCCATTTCTTACAATGACTCCTTGAAACCCTAAATCGATTCATCTAGGAAAACAGGTGTTACAACTATCCATGTTTAAGCCAACCGAGATAGCAAGGTAAATAAAGAAAGCTTATCAAAATTGAACCATGTAACTTGAGCAAACTACCTGACATCTTCAAACACCATCCCTATCCCACACAGAGTTGACTTGTGAAGATTCAACCTCACTTCGGATACAAATTAAAAACAATTTAATACCTTTATAATATTCATGATGTTATCATAAGACCATTCACCCATCACTAAAACAATATCAACATAAAAAAGATAGGAGATATGAAGGTTACCCTTACCTACCTTGGCTCCATAAAATATATGCAACGATTGCGTATTGAATGACCACATGAAGACCACTCCATTGGTAAAATAAAAATAAAGGAGGAGGATAAGATTTCCCTAACAAAAAACCACATCCATCTGGAATTATTTGTATAGACTCCCGTTGTAAGAACTGAATTGTTATTCGAAACTAAACAAGACCTTCCTCACATTATCAACTTCCCACCAAACCCTAGAAACTGCATAATTTAAAACAAATAGTCCAAAAACAGAGAATTATAGGCTTTTAAAAATTCAATTTCCCATAATAGCATTTTCTTCTTCCATTTCTTGTACCACATAATAATCTCATTTACCATAAAGGGTCGTTTAGAATCTATCAAACTTTCACAAACGCCGACTGCTCAATACTCACGACACTATCGACATCACTAGCTAACTAGTTATCCATCACTTGTCGTTATAATTATGTATTGCATGTCAATCAAACTAATAGGAAGATAATCTATAACCAACAAAGGATTATCCATATTTGGAATCAAAGTAATGAATGAGGACTTACACCCTTTGGAGATTTATACCGAGACAAAAAAATCATTTGCATACTCCGTAACATAGCTTTTTAAAATATCCTAATACTTATCGATAAAAGTAAAAGAAAAACCATCCAGATCATGAGTATGAATGGAAAAAAACCCATACTCATCGGGAAACCCGAAACCTGCACTTGTTTTGACTGGGGAATCCCCAAGTTGATCGGGGATGTGGAATCCCCGAATAAAAAAGTGGGGATGAGGATACCTCTAGTCCCTGACCCTAGACGTGATCCCGATATATATTAATATATAAAAATAATACAAAACATATATTTATAGCATAATTTACAATACCTAAAATTTGATCCAAGTAACCCAAGTCATTAGTAATTAATTGATTGAAATTGTATTTTTTTTCTTCATCTTTTATCTAATTAAACCTTGTGTAAACTTTTTTTTCTTCTTGGTTTATCTATTTTACCACAAATATCACTCTCATAACTTTTTTCTACTTGATTTTTCATGTGCGTATTTGAATTTGGTAGAATTTTTTTTATAGTTTATATGCAATATATGAATAATTTTATGTTTTTCAAAATCTTTAAATTTATGTTGGTAAAACTGGAATTTAGAGTTTTTCTTACATAAAAATTTTCATATTAAAAAATAAAAAGAAATTACTGATATCCCTTCGGGGATCCCAGGTCCCCGTTGGGAGTAGGGATGGGGATTCATTTATGTTATCCGGTGGGGATGAGGATTCCGGGATGGAGATGGGGATTGGGGTCCCCTATATTCTTTGTCCTCGTTGCCATCTCTAATCATGAGACTTTTCACTACCCTAGAGGCCTAGACCAAACTGCATCTCAAACTTCCTAGTCATGGACGGCGATTCCAACGAAGCCACTTGGCTTGAAGTCATTGACTTGGATTTATACTATTAGGTTGTGTCGTATACACACCCCCAGATATTTCTCGTTAATGAAGGAGGTTTTGACATTTATTTGTCATATGCCATAGTCATAATATACACCAATGGAAAATATAATTTTTACAGACTTCGTAACTACATGGGAGAAGCTTTCTTCATAATCTATACCATGAGTTTGTGTAAATCCTTTAGTTACTAGTCTAGCTTTATAAGCATGTATCTTTCTATTCATGTCAATTTTCTCTTGAAAACTCATTGCATTTATTCATCTTATTATATTCAAGATGATCAGTGAAGTCCCATACTTGATCATGATACATATAATGAATCTTGGAATTCATCGCTTTAAGTCACCACTTAGCATCTCATTATGAAATGGTTTCTTGGTAGTTGGTTGCTTCTTCTTGAACTAACTTGATCACTTTTCCATTAGCTATGATATGACCATATCTCTTTGGATATTACTAACTCTATTAGATCTGTGAGTACTGACATTCTTGTGTTTTAGAAGAGGTCTTAGATACATCTTGTTATGGCTCATCTTGCTTTGACACTTCGATATTTTGTTGTTCTTGAATTCATCCAAGTTCAACATCACTCTTATTGTTCCTTTTGGAATCAAACTTCTTTTCCATTAAGTTAACATCATGATATGTTGTTTATAATAGAAAACGGGTTGTGCATATTTGAAACCACTTATTCGGAACACATCTTATATACAATCATTTGGGTATAGTGTTTCTCTTTAACCTTGTAAGATTAATTGTGGGATTATGTTGTTTAGACTAGTCACAACATATCTACTCTAGCGAAATAGATTAAAAAAATCAATAAGTGAGGTTTGAGTTTAAATCTTGGAGTTTTTCTTCTTTTGTCAAACGAATTTATTATTTACCTCTCATACATTGATGTGAGAACATGAAGGAGGACGCCAAAGTGACATTTGGCATTTTTCTTTTAGGTATTTTAGCACGACTTTCTTGATTTGAAACATCAGCAAATAATCTACGTATTTGTATATATTATATTCTACCGACAAGCGTTAAGTTTCTTAAATAGTTGGCCACAAGTTCAAATTTTTTACGTGTAAATTTATTCATGATTCCCAAAAGATTGATTGATCATATTATCTCCATTGTATTTTAGTTTATTATTTTCCAATCTCGATATTATTTGTTCCCTCAAGTGAGATCATTTGGGTCCATTTGATAATGCAATATATATAAATATAACCTTATTGATAAATAGAGACTTTTCACAAATGCATGGAATATGGTTGAATACCTATGTGTTGTCTTCCACATAAAACCAAACCCAATTAACACAGGCCTACTGGGCCAGATCTAACACCATTATCATCATTGGCCCACCCTCTTTCATATGTCACTTTCTTATATCTTTGTAAGTTTATATGTTCACATGACATGACTTCACACCCCTAACAAATATATTTTATTATTTGTGGGATGCATTTTTTGAACAACTTGAGTAGTATTGGACATTGATTTGACCGTAATTTAAGTTATAAATTCATAAATATTTCGAAAGAACCGATGACAGCCGGATAAAAATCAACAGCAGTAACTCTCGTACAATATTCATATTTAATTATATAAGTGTTATTTGATATATATATATATATATATATATATATATATATATATATATATATATATATATATATATATATATATATATATATATATATATATATATATATATATATATATATCGTAAGAGGTTGAGTCTGACTCGAAAAGATCCAGATTTTTTAATGTTATATTTAAAAACCTCTAATTCAGTCATGACTTTTATTAATTGGTTCTAACTCAGCTAAAGATACTCTTATAAACTATCAAATAACTCAGACTTCTCGTTTGATAGTTTCTGTATGAGAAAGTGTGGTCTGGTAAAATGCTTTTCGAAAAAGTTTTTTGACTGTAAAAGAAACCATGTTATTTGATTGTACATCTGATTGACTGTGATGAATGATAAAAAAAATAATAATTCAATAATAAATAAATTTTAAAAAAATTAATAATCCAAGAAAGAAAGAAAGAAAGAGACGGGATTTGGTGCATAATTGTCTTTCTAGCCCATTCAGCCAGAAAGATATGATTTTGAGGCTTTCTGGGAAAAACATATCTTATCCGGAAAAACTTTTTTTTTGTGCAAATGAAACAGTTTTTCCGGTCCATTCAACCAGAAAGATCTGTTTAGACTTGAAAATATGTATATCAAACAAGACTTTATTTTAATTCATACAATTATAACCTTTGTCAGAAAATAACTATTGTTACTCCATGATATAAGGCTGCACGGTGTGGTGCAGTTTGGGACCGCACCTTGGTGCTACCTCAGCAGGGAACACCGCCCCCCAGGGTGCGGTTTCCTACCATTGAGACCGCAGTGCGGCCTTTGAAGACCGTGAATTTTGATTGGTTGGTCAAATTTTTGACCGTTGAATGCAATTTCGTTTTTTTTTTTTTTTTCCTTTTCCTTTTTCTTTTCTTCCTATATATATGCACATATCAAACTTAATTTTTTTTCACAATACAATCTTCTCTCTTTCAAATTTTTTTTTTTTTTAAAATCACCACTCTCCAAAAAAATGTCATCTTCTTCATCTTCTGAAGAATTATGCTTATGAAGAATTATGTTTTTTTTTATTAAAATAGAAGGTATATTAAATTAAATTAGTTAAAAAAAAAAGTTTTATTAAATTAAAATACTTGAAAAAAAAAAAGAAATGAAAAGTGTGGGAAGAAACCACACTTAAGTGGTAAAAAATGACATGGCGCTGATGTGGCAGGGGAGGGAGTGCGGTTTCGGTGGCACCACTCCCTCCAGCCTAATAGTTTTTACTTTAATTAAATTATCGGTTTTTGTTTCTCTTTAATTTCAACATTTTCACAGATGGGACGTGATGGAAGAGTCGGCAGGTGCTATCATTTTATGGTTAATTAAAAAATTAAAATTTTAATGCAAATAATATATTATTTAGGGTATCTGGCCCTCAAATAAAATTTATAATTTTTCACTTAACTTATTAATATGATAGATTTTTGACTTCATAGTATCGGAGAAAGAGTGGCTTACAAAGACCTAGATGAAGTAGAGTCGGGTCAAAGTCTTATGGTTGGGTTTATCTGCTTTCTAATATATTAATATTTAATAATTAATTTTACCCTTATTATACTATTATTATATTCATTTAACATAAATATTAAATACAAAAAGGCTCCACAAAGATTGTTTAGTTTAATTACTTTGACTCGGGATTGGACTTTCCCTATCTTACTCATCTTCTATTGTCGGTCATTTTGTTTTACATATGTTTACTCTTCGTATAATTTATTTATTACATTTCTTGTTTAAATTAGGTGTTTGCATGGTAACAATACATTTGACGAATGATAAACATATACGAAGTATTTGAGAAATAAGTAACAATAGATTTTACGAATGATAAACATATGCGATTGAAGCTACAGAGAATAAACATACAACATACACACTCACTCACGTCACATGTAACTAAATACCACGGCCACATACATATCATCTCACAAAAACAAGGACAAAAAATGACAGCCAGAATGCAAAGAGTAAAAACGGATAGAAACAAGTGCCCCAAAATTTCAATTTATTATATAACTAATAAATTGTGCATCGCGCATTGCAGGACTGATACGTTTTATAAATTGAATTTTAAAGATTGTACTCATAAAAGTTAGGTATCTTCATTTGTTGATGATTAAATATCGAAAATTGGTACTCTAGTTTATACCATTGAATGAAAATTTATTGTATGTGACATGACTCATACGTAGGAAACACATATAAAAATAAGCGTGAAAACGTGCATAAAAATTACATGTCGAAACGTGAAATAATAATAATAATAAAATAACTTGAATTTATAGTAACACATATATAAAAATAAATAATTAAAATTATTTTCTCAAGTTAACAAACGGAAGTTCAAATAATCAAAAACATATTATATGTGATATGATTCATACGTGTGAAGCGTACATTAAAATAAATACGAAAACATTAAAAAAAAATACTTCAAAACGTAAACAAACTCAAATTTATATTGACATATACACAAAAAACCATATAATTTTTTTAAAAAATTAACTTCTATATTTACACTAAAGCGTTAACGCTTCAAATTTACACTAACATACACATAAAAACAAACACGTAATAAATTAGTTTTTACTTTAAGATAACAAATGAAAATCATTGAGGAAAATTATAAATATATACAAAAACCAAATTTTAATTTGTTAATTACCTGCAGCTAATGTAGCTAATAGTATACCACTATATTTTATGAATAAGGTATAAATGTTTAATGCGCGTTGTTTTAATCTATCAACTTTGTATAATCTGTCATTTGTAACCTTTATTTTGTATAATAGATCAGTTGCAACCCCTCTATCTTGTAACATGATATTTTTAAGCCTTTCACCTTTTAAAATATCACTTTCGCCAATTCATCATTAACTTAGTAAAATGTCATTTTCACTCCTTCATTTTCTAAACTTTTGGGTTTATCATTGTCCCGGTAAAATTCATTGTAGCTAACAGTACAAGTGATAACCCCTCTAATTTGTAAAATAATATTTTTCATCCGTTTACTCTTTTAAATATCAATATCATCCCCTCCACCTTCAACTTTGTAAAATGTCACTTTCACCCCTTCATATTTCATCCTCAACTTTCCGTGACTTACAGTCCCTCTACTTTATAAAATGATAATTTTAGTCCATCATGTTTGTATAATCCGTCACTTACAACCACTCTATTTAGTAAAATAATAATTTTCTTCCATATACTTTTTAAAATATCACTTTCACCCCTCCATCTTCAACTTTGTAAAATGTCACTTTCATTATTTTATCTTTTACCCCTTAACTTTATATAATATGTCACTTGCAACCTCTATCTCATTTACTTTGTAAAATATCACTTTCATCCTCTTCACCTTCAGTTTTGTAAAATATCATTTTCACCTTTCATTTTCTAAACTTTTGTGTTTATCATCTGTCCCCATAGTATACATATAATATGATTTTTCCTACTATATTTTCCTAATACGCAACAAAAACACGTAAAAACCTGCGACAAAGCAAAGACTCAATTATTAGTTAGATTATATATATTATGGGGATAAAGACAGAATTTAGCATGTCGGCGGTTGATAGCTTATTTTATTTCCTTATTTTATTAGTTTATTTTAAATTTTTAGATTTTTTTTTATTATTACTGCATTGTATATTCTTTATTTTCTTTATTATGGATCATACCGGGTGCTTGTTATGTTGCATGAGATATTTTGTAGGTTTTTCAGTGCTTGTTGCGGTTGCGGGTTGATTGGAGACGGGCTTAGTGGGCTCCCGATGCATTATTGGGCTTGGCGGAATCAAAGAAGAAGAATTAGGGTTGAAAGTTATTGGCTTGGATTATTTGGGCTTATGAAGATGGATCATAAATTTCTAATTTTTGGCTTCGAGCATCCATTTGGTGGCTAAATGGTGATTGGTGGATTCAAATTACATGGACAAGGGGGGGGGGGCAAAGGAATCTTTGGTAGTGGAAGGATGGAGTGGTGGAATGAAGGACCAATAGCATTACAACAACATTTACGCGGGTGGAATTTTCTTCGCGCTGGTACCCGCGCAACTGCCCAGTTTGAGCATTTTGGTCATTTGGCACACCATAACCCTTGGGGATCAGATCTAGAAGCTCATTCATGATTTTCCACCATTGGAGACCTGCAAGAGGCGATTTTGGGAGCTAGAAATCATTTCCTTTCATCTTTCCAAATCTTGGGTAGTTTCTTTATGCAATTAAATTGTTATTCTTGTTACTTTATTGTCATGAGTGGCTAATACTCTTATTTGGTTAACTTTGGCTGAAAACCAATGAATGTTTGTGGGTTTTGAAGGATTTATGTTGATTATCAATTTATTCCATGTTTATGATTCTAGTTTGCAATTCTTATGTTTAATTGATGCTTTGATCATGAGCTTAGTATTTGATTGAGCAATGATTGATTTATTTCATTGATTTTGCATTGGATCATTGAATTTATCTAGAACAAATGCTTTATGATGGTAGAAATTATCTCTAGTTTATGAATCATAACTCCTTTATGGATGTGTAAGCATTTGACATCCTCTAGGAATTGGGATTCCTTCATTCTTAAGGCTAATTGATTTCTTGGGATTAATTGCTTCAATTGACCCTTGATCTTAATTAAGAAGGTGTGTTGTGGGCTTCCCCAACCTCCATACTACCTATGAGGAATCTTGGCATATCATGCTTCATGATTGCTATAACCAATTTGGGATGAAGGATAAGCTTTGTATTAGATCCTAATGATAAACACACAAATGTTCATCGTGCTGAATTGCCTTAGTTAACCAGTTATTTCCAACCTTTGAGCATCTCATCAACTTGCTTAATTGCAAGGTTTTTAGTTATGCAAGTATTTTAGTTTTCAAGTAATCAAACACCCCCTTTTAGTTTAATAGTAGTTAGTTAGTTTAATTTCACTAGTTCTATTGAATTGCATTGGTGATTGAATACAACCATTTCCCCGAGGATCAATACCCCTTTTTACCATTATATTACGTTTATTTAGAAATCAAAGGATGTAATTTGATTGGTGGGCTTGACATCCCATCAAGTTTTGGCGCCGTTGATGGGGAAATTGGTTATTGTTATTTGATTGTTTATGCCTAGGTCTACATGAACCGGTGAACTACTCTACAATCCGGAAATTGAAAGAGAAGCAAAAAGGTTGAAAAGGTTAGCCAAACAAGCAAAGCAAAAACAACTAGTTCAAGCTTCTTCCTCTTCTCCACTAATCAACATAGAAGATCAAGTTCATACTTCAAGTGATACCGACACCGAACCGAGTTCTCCAATTGTTGGTCATTCCTTTGAAGACATTCCGTTTGAAAACCACATAGCCATGAATCACACTCCACCTCACAATTCCAACCCAAACCCAATCAATCAAGATGCCAATACTCCACCCCATCAACCAAGACAACAACCACAAGAACCTCTCATTGATATGCCACCTTGGAATCAAGCCCTCCTCAAAACCAACCAAATTATCAACAACCACCACAACTACAAAACCAACACTTCCACCAAAACACCCAACCTCAAAACAATGCTTTTCAAGTTGAACAAGTACATTACCCAAATCAACCCAATTACCAACACCCTCCAATGTACCAAAACCCAATGTACCCACAACAACAACCTCCTTACAACCAATACCCTAACTACCAACCTTATCCACCACCAATCTACAATCCCCAACAATACCCATATCCACCTTATCAACAACATCCCAATTACTTGAAACAAAATCCCAACAACCCCAATCCACCCAATCCCCCTCAAGAGTTGACACTTAGACAAATGATGGAAACGGATGTTACTCATACACCTCTTGCTATTGTTTATCCCGCAAACCGCCGAGGAATTGAATTGAAGTCAAGTTTCATACATCAACTTACCAAGTTCCATGGTTTGGATAGAGAAGACCCTCAAAAGCATTTGAAGTCCTTTCATATGATATGTGTTAGCATGTTGCCCGACAATGTGACATTGGATGATTTCAAGTTAACCGCATTCCCGCTCACCTTGGAAGACAAAGATAGAGAGTGGTTATTCAACTTACCACCTGGATCCACTCACACATGGGAAGAGTTACTCAAGGCCTTCAATAGCAAATTCTATCCCACCTCCCGCATTTCAAGTCAAAGAAGTGACATTTTGGGGATTCGTCAAGGGGAAAATGAAACATTTCATGATTTTTGGGAGCGCTTCAACAATTTGTGTACAAGTTGTCCTCAACACAATATACCCAAACAACTACTTCTTCAACAATTTTACGAGGGTATGAATGAAAAAGATCGGAGGATGATTGATGCTTCCAGTGGTGGTGACATCTTCAACAAAACCCCTCATGAGATCCGATTACTTTTTGGTACTTTCTCAAAATCAAAGGAATTTTGGGACTCGAAATGACATGAAGAGAAATTCTACACAAGTGGTTGGTGAAGTTAGCAACACTCAACACTTGGAATCAAAGCTCTTGGATTTGACTAATGTGTTAAGTCAAATGGTGGTGGGAAGTGGTCAACAATTGATGGTATGTGGTATTTGTGCAATGACGGGCCATTACACGGATAAGTGTCCCACACTTGGAAGTGAACCGGAAGATGTGAATGCAATGTGCGGATATCAAAGTCAACCAAGACCCACGAGATTTCAAAACAATTTCAACCCAAATTGGAGGAATAACCAAAACAACCCTTATCCACCAAATCTTTTGATGAGACCCCAACATTCACAATACCAATCCCAAAAACCTCCATATCCACAAAATTCTTATAACCCTCCAAATTACCAACAACCTCCACAACAAGGCCAATCAAGTGGTACCCATCAAATGAGCCTTCAAGAACTTGTCCTCTTGCTCAAAGCCAAACCCAATTTCAACAAGAAACCAAGAATACTTTCTCCAACATTCAAACACAAATTGGAGACTTGGAAACCGCTCTCAAGAAGATAGAACAAAGGGGTAAAATTCCATCACAAACCAAGAAGAACCCCAATGTGAGTACTATCACCTTGCGAAGTGGGAAAACACTTGGAGAAAGTCCACCTAAAAGAGTTTCAAGAGAAGACGAAGATGAAGTGATCATTGTGGAACCTCCAAAAGTTGTGGTTCCTCCAAAGGAACCGGTTGTGCCAAATGTTGATCAACCCGATCCTTCCAACAAACCCATCAAACCATTGGTCATATTGTCACACCCCGAAACCTAAGGCGGAAACGTTCCGGGGCGGAGGACGTCATGTATATCGCAACTAATGTACATAGTAAGCGTAGTAAACACAAAACATTACATTACATAGAGTTATTACATTTGTTTGAAACCAAAGTGTTACAAGTGTCATACATATATATCATATGAACAAAAGTAAAGACGTGACTTCTACGCTCCATCCTCGCCAAAAGGATCGCTAGATACCTGTCTAATGTAGACCTGAGAATACAAGCAGTTTGAAAATCAGCATAAAGCTGGTGAGTTCATAAGAGGTTTGTTTTCTGAAAATGTACAAGTTTCCTTTGGTTTTCCGAAAAAGTTTGTTATCCAAGAAAATCCCATATTTTCTTATAAGTATAGTTCAGTTATCTGTTTATTACACGATCCGGTTCTATACAGTTTGTTATCCCAGGAAAAATCCTTATTTTCCTAAAAGTAAAGTTTAGTTATCCATTGGTTACACGGTGTAGTTAAGAACAGTTCAGTTATCCAAGGAAAAACCTTATTTTCCTAAAAGTAAAGTTTAGTTATCGGTTTCTGAAAGTAATGTACAAGTGTCTACCATACTTTATGTGTTCGTGTGATGTGAAAACCTGATTAACCTAGTAAAGTACATTAGTTTTAACACGTATATAAAACTAATAAGTAAGTATAAAAGTATTCATAATCTAATTTGCGAGTTCCATAACCATACTATAGACTGGATAAAGCTCGAAACAGTGTCAGTAGCTTTATATGACTTTTGTCACCCTTGAACCTTTCGGTTGGACTGTAGCTAGCAGCTAGGTGCGGGGTTGTCAATCCCGTATAAATCTATACACTCAAGTCATGTTCTCCCTCCAAGAGATTCTGGTTACGGGGGTAGTCCTACACTCTCGTAAATAGGGGGTGTGTTACAAGGACGTGTCTCCAATATTAAGATTAATGAATTAAAAGACAATAAAACGGGAAATTCTGATTAATTAGTCCTTCACTCTCGTAAATAGGGAGAGTATTATCAAGGACTTGTCTAAAGTTCTATGTTTAATGTTACTATTCCACCACTCTCGTAAATAGGGGGAGTGGTAAGATTCTAAGTTTAATGTTATTATTCCTTCACTCGTATCTACGGGGAGTGGTAAAGTTCTAAGTTTTAATGTTTTTATTCCTTCACTCTCGTATCTACGGGGAGTGGTAAAGTTCTAAGTTTTAATGTTATTATTCCTTCACTCTCGAATCTACGAGGAGTGGTAAAGTTCTAAGTTTAATGTTATTATTCCTTTACTCTCGTATCTACGGGGAGTTATATCAAGTTCATTTTAAAGTTTTAAGATTCATGCTTTTAACAACAATGATATGGAAATTCTTTTGTGAAATATAAAATGTAACATTTTAAAACGAGTTTCACATATAACATGACAGTTTACTCTATAAGTTGAACGATTGGTTAATACAGTTTTCCGTGTTAAAAGCATACGAAATATGAAATAGATCAAATGAAATCATAAGTTTGAGTACAGGATTTCCTTGTACTTTTGCTTGTATTCCCCCCTGAAAACATTGAAAAAGGGTAGGGGTATGAACTCACCAGACGAGGGATGTATCGGCTAGGATGCTAAACGTTAGTTCAAGGCTTGAAAACGCGCGAGGTTCCTATGTAGTATGAAATGATACACAATTGTATCTAATTAGACTTTGAACCACTAATTAGATAAGATTATACACTCCAAGACGCGAAAACACTTCAAAATAAGTGTTTGGAGTGACCCGGGTGACATCTAGGGACGTATATGGCTTGGATATGGAGTTTACCCTTCAAGTAAGAGAGTTTACGGCCCTAATGACCCACTCCCCATGAGTTTACGGCCGTAAACTCATGGTGGGGTGTTCTATGGTGCTAAATGGTCTTATATCACTTGGGAAAATTGGCTAGGATTGAATCTAGGGTATAGGAATGGATTAAACCAACATATGGACCATCTAATGGAGTTTACAGAAGTAAACTAATAGTTTATGGCCGTAAACTCCCCCACACACCTTCCTTTGATGTTTTGGTGGTCCTAGGTCATTACAAGTGTTTCTAGTTAAATCTACAAGCCATGAACTGAGTTTAAGGCACCATTTGACTAAGTTTTAGGAGTTTACGGGCTAAGAACCCATTATTGGGGGGTTTACGGCCGTAAGCTCCTATGGGGGTAGTTTTAGCATGTTTAAGGCCCTTAACTTGATTGTGGTTGCTTCTAGACTTTATTCCAAGGCTTATGATGTGTTTAAGTGGCATCTTAACACTTAAAATTGAGTTTACTCCTTATGAATAGGTGTTTACGGTCCAAGCATGTTCTTGGGCTGTAAACTCATGTTTATACCCTAAATGATGAGTTCAAGGTGTTCTAAGTCCATGCAAATAAGTCCTTAGGTCATTTCCAAGCTCCAAGAGTGATTTGGGAGGGTTTTAAGGCTCAAAAACCCCTTTTACATGTGTTCACGGCCTAAGGATGCTCCAGGGCCGTAAACACATGTTTATGGTCCTATTTCTCACATAAATCACGAATTTGAAGGCTAAAGGTGTTATACTAGGAGCTAGGATAGTTACCTTGATGATTTGGAGCTTGAAATGAGTGATTTTGGATCAAGAACTTGGACTTGAGGATAGAGGTTAGAGAGAGAGAGTGTGTGTATGGAAAGGTTTCAAATGAGGCTCTCTCAACTTTATATATGCTTAAAGTTTGGGACACGGTGGAATTCTACCCGATACTGATGTTAAGCGAGGCTTTTGATCGTACCCGATTTAATTGTTTTATAACTCGACAGAATAAAACTAAAACTTTTCCAAATAATAATTTGGGGCATTTTCATGAGTTTCTAACGTTTTTGGACAATTATTAAGTCATAATAGCAAACTCAAAATCAATGACTTAATTTAGAAACGAAAAGGAAACAATTCAAGACGATGAATTTTTAATGACGGAACGGGTTACGACGACGGAACGAACTTCTGGTTGTCACATTATCCCCCCGTTAGAGGGAATTTCGTCCCGAAATTCAAACTTTAGAGGCGACTCGCAGATTTGGAAAGAGAATACGGATACTTTTGTTTTATCGGAATATGCACTCCCAAGTGAATTCGGATCCTCGCATGACATTCCAGGGAACCTTTCACTTATCGGGATACGGCTTGTTTCATACGTTTAATCTCTCGATCTATGATTTCGATTGGTTCTTCTATGGGGTTCAGACTTTCGTTGATTTCGGTCTCATCAAAGGGATTACTAGGGTTTCATCGGGTAGGCACATCTTAAGGACAGAGACGTGAAATACCGGATGGATGCTGCTAAGTTCTGAGGGTAGTCGGAGTTTGTAGGCTACGGATCGATCCTAATGAGGATTTCGAAAAGTTCTATGTACCTCGGGATACGCATTTCAGAATGTAACATGCCTTCTTTGATTACTACATGATCAAAGAAAATGGTTGGACCGAAAGGCATCACTACATCTTCGTAGTGACCATATCGAGTCCTGAATGCTATTTTGGAAACATCATTCCTGTGAGCTCGTAGCTGATGGTCCCTTGACCTAAGTTCTATATATGAGAAGTAGCTGGCTCTCTAAAATTGGTTGATGCGAAATTCTAATTGGCGTTCGGGAGCGATTTTCGGGAGCTCTTCGGAAAGAATCAGGAAATTTGTAGACTTCGGGGATGTAACTTCTTGTTTCTCGATGGTCACATAGACTAGGAATTTATGGCACTCCCTTCGGAGAAGCCTTTTGACCTTTGATGCATGAAACGATGCAAAGGTTGAAACTAAGTTTATCGCTGATGCTCTCTTTCTCACCGCTAGCTATCTCGACGGTAAATGTTTCGGTTACTAGTTGAGGACTATGTTTATGAAGATGTTCGAATGAATAACTAACAGATTATCTTTCAGTACTAGAATTGAAAAGGATTGCAAGCATAAGGGTTGTCGAAGAGGAATATACCTGTGGCAACGGTGGGATCGGCGGCTGCCTCAACTTGTCCTATAGCTAGGACTCTTCCAATGTTGCCAGTTGTTGCTTCCTTGGGGCAGTTTCGCTTGAAATGCCCGGCTTCGCCGCAACCGTAGCAGGACGGACTGATTCCCGCTCCGGAAGCTTGATTGGTTGATTAGGTTGGTGTCTTACAATTTTTCGCAGTGTGACCCTTTTTGCCACAGCCATTACAAAGTACCTCTCAACATGGGCTGGAAGTGAGGTGATGATAGTTGCACTTGTTACACGGAGGGAGGGTACCAGCATACCTACTGGTAGGAGTTTGAGCTGTGGATCCGACGGCAGAGAGAGCAGCAGGGACAGTAGCAGCGCGAATTGCCACCGTTTGCTGCTTCTTCGAGGACTCCTGAGAAAGCTGACTCTTATTCTTTTTCCAAGATTTTCTTTTCTCACCTCTCCTCTCTGTCGGCTCAGGAGTGGTGGCTGATTCCTCTAGGTAATCAATATGGTCGATCAGGGTTTGTGCTAGGCATTTGGCGCTGTCATAGGTGTCTGGCTTCGCAGCCAAGAAATTTCCTTTGGTTGGCTGGGTCAACCCCCAGATGAACCTCTCAATCATTTTACTCTCCGGGGTAACCATTCCCGGACAGAGTAGCGCTAAGTCATCGAATCTTGAAGTGTAAGCGGCAGTATCGGAACCCTTCATTTTTAGGTTCCAGAGTTCATGTTCTAGCTTCTGCATTTCGCCCCGAGGGCAGTACTCTGCAAGCAGAAGTTCCTTCATGGCCTCCCAACCCATGGCATTGGCGACAGGTAGGGTTAGGTATTTGACTCGGCCGTTCCACCAAGTTAGTTCTTTATCGGTGAACGTGCAGGCAGCGAACTTCACCTTATTTGATTCAGAGCAGGCACAGATTTCGAAAATATATTCGATTTTCTCAAACCATCAGGTTAGGGAAATGACACCTCCAGTGCCATCAAAGGATGTGGGTTTCGTGTTCATAAAGTCCTTATAGGAACACTCCTTCCGGTGTCCATGGCTACCTTCTTGGTTTTGGGGCTGGGGACCACCTCCTGAACCACCGGGGTTCATTTGATACATGGCGGCTGCCACTACGGCAATAACAGCTGCTTGGAACATTACGTGATCAAATTGGGGAGGAGGAGGTGGCGGAGGGTTGGTGTTGTTCTTTGAGCTGGGTCTCTTTCTTGGAGGCATCTTGATCTAAAAAGATCAGGAAAGAGAGGATCATAAGTCCTCTGAATTGAATCAAGAGATATGGAATAGGGGATATCTCATTATGACAGATATATAATTTCATTAAGCGATAAAGCAGGAAAGAGTTATCAAAGCAGATAAACTATCGCTAAAGGAATGATTGAGGAGCAACGCTAGGATGAGAATTTCTATAACGGATTTGGCTCGAGAAATACTCCCATAGTATTTCATGATTCACTGCAACAACGGCTCGTTGTTTGGGTATTGGGTAAGTTTTAGGCATGCCGCATACCACAGTCACTCCCAAGCACATGTTAGCCGTGTCTCGAATGAATATAGTTGGCCAGGCTATATTGATCCTAGACACGACTACATAACTGCCCAAGTTTAACCGCAGCATACAACACCCATTTACTTATGTTTTGTTCTACTTGTAGTTACGGATTTCGACGGCTAGGTATACTTGTATACTCTTGAAAATACTTATATTTTAAGGTATACTTTTAGTTCAAAGCACTTAGGCCCCTTAGTGTTTATAGTCTTATACCATGTAAGGTTTGGTATACTAGTTCACTATAAACAAGGGCTCTGATACCAATCTGTCACACCCCGAAACCGAAGGCGGAAATGTTCCGGGGCGGAGGACGTCATGAATATCGCAACCAATGTACATAGTAAGCGTAGTAAAACACAAAACATTACATTACATAGAATTATTACATTTGTTTGAAACCAAAGTGTTACAAGTGTCATACATATATATCATATGAACAAAAGTAAAGACGTGACTTCTACGCTCCGTCTTCGCCAAAAGGATCGTTGGGTACCTGTCTAATGTGGACCTGAGAATACAAGCAGTTTGAAAATCAACATATAGCTGGTGAGTTCATACCACTACCCTTTTTCAATGTTTTTCAATGTTTTCAAGGGGGAATACAAGAAAAAGTACAAGGAAATCTTGTACTCAAACTTATGATTTCATTTGATCTATTTCATATTTCGTATGCTTTTAACACAGAAAACTGTATTAACCAATCGTTCAACTTATAGAGTAAACCATCATGTTATTTGTGAAACTTGTTTTAAAATGTTATATTTTATATTTCACAAATGAATCTCCATATCACTGTTGTTAAAAGCATGAATCTTAAAACTTTAAAATGTACTTGATATAACTCGCCGTAGATACGAGAGTAAAGGAATAATAACATTAAACATAGAACTTTACCACTCCCCGTAGATACGAGAGTGAAGGAATAAAAACATTAAAACTTAGAACTTTAACACTCCCCGTAGATACGAGAGTGAAGGAATAATAACATTAAACTTAGAATCTTACTATTCCCCCTATTTACGAGAGTGGTGGAATAGTAACATTAAACATAGAACTTTAGACAAGTCCTTGATAATACTCCCCCTATTTACGAGAGTGAAGGACTAACTAATCAGAATTTCCCGTTTTATTGTCTTTTAATTCATTAATCTTAATATTGGAGACACGTCCTTGTAACATTCCCCCTATTTACGAGAATGTAGGACTACCCCCGTAACCAGAATCTCTTGGAGGGAGAACATGACTTGAGTGTATAGATCTATACGGGATTGACAACCCCGTACCTGGCTGCTAGCTACAGTCGAACCGAAAGGTTCAAGGGTGACAAAAGTCATAAAAAGATGTTGGCCCTGTTTCGAGCTTTATCCAGTCTATAGTATGGTTATGGAACTCGCAAATTAGATTATGAATACTTTTATACTTACTTATTAGTTTTTATATACGTGTTAAAACTAATGTACTTTACTAGGATAATCAGGTTTTTAGGAAACATCACTCGAACACATAAAGTATGGTAGACACTTGTACGTTACTTTCAGAAATCGATAACCAGCTATACACTTTTAGGAAAATAAGGTTTTTTCCTGGGATAACTGAACTGTTCTTAACTAGACCATGTAACTAAAGGATAACTAAACTTTACTTTTAAGCAAAATAAGGGTTTTTCCTGGGATAACAAATTGTTCATAACCGGATCGTATAATAAACGGATAACTGAACTGTTCATAACCGGATCGTATAATAAACGGATAACTGAACTATACTTATAAGAAAATATGGGATTTTCTTGGATAACAAACTTTTTCGGAAAACCAAAGGAAACTTGTACACTTTTAGAAAACAAACCTCTTATGAACTCACCAGCTTTATGCTGATTTTCAAACTGCTTGTATTCTCAAGTCCACATTAGACAGGTACCCAATGATCCTTTTGGCGAGGACGGAGCGTAGAAGTCACGTCTTTACTTTTGTTCATATGTTATAAATGTATGACACTTGTAACACTTTGATTTCAAACAAATGTAATAACTCTATGTAATGTATTGTTTTGTGTTTACTATGCTTACTATGTACATTGGTTGCGATATACATGATGTCGTCTGCCCCAGAACGTTTCTGCCTTAGGTTTCGGGGTGTGACACATACCACCACCTTTTCCATCCCGGTTGGCTTCCTCAAAGAAACAAGAAGAAGAGAAAGAGTTTCTTGAGACTTTCCGCAAGGTTCAACTCAACATTTCACTATTGGATGCCATTAAGCAAATCCCACGTTACGCCAAATTTCTTAAAGATCTGTGCACCAACAAGAGAAAATTCAAGACAAATGAGAAGATTCAAGTCAATGCAAATGTATCCGCGGTCATCCAAAAGAAGCTTCCACGCAAATGCAAATGTACCATTGGTGATTTACATGTTGAAAGTGCCAAGCTAGATCTTGGAGCCTCAATCAATGTCATGCCATACTAGGTTATTCAATCTCTCAATGTTGGACCTTTGGAAGAAACCGGAGTCATCATTCAATTAGCGGACAAGTCAAGTGTATTTCCAAGAGGCGTGTTGGAGGATATACTAGTTCAAGTCAATCAACTAGTATTTCCCGCAGATTTCTATGTCATAGAACTTGAAGAAAAGACTCCTTCCAAGTCATCTATGATTCTCCTTGGAAGACCCTTCATGAATACCGCTCACACGATTACTGATGTCCACAATGGGAAGATCACCATGGAGTTTGATGGAGAGACCATTCACTTCAATATCTTTGAAGCAATGAGATATCCTAGCAACATATCTCCATTGTATCGAGTTGATGTGATTGAGCCAATCACCCAACAATTATTCGAGTTATCATATGGGGATCTTTCGAAGATGGTGCTTAACATGAGTCTTGAAGGTGAAAGTTTGAGGAATACCTTGGATTTGTATACATTGGATTCCGAAGTTGAAGATATTGTGAAGTCCTTAGAAATTACTAATTCCACAAAGAAGGATGTTTCTCAAGTTTCCTTATCTCATTCTCCAATCAAGATGCCACCTTCCATAATCCAACCACCCACACTTGAATTCAAAGTCTTACCTAGCCATTTGAAATATGCTTATTTAGGTCAAGATGAGACTCTACCGGTGATTATCTCTTCTCAATTAAAAGACTTTGAAGAAAACCAATTGATTGAAGTCTTGAAAGAGCATAAAGAGGCCATGGGGTGGACCATAGCGGATATCAAGGGTATAAGTCCTAATATATGCACTCACAAGATACTCATGGAAGATGATTGCAACCCTAAGAGGGAAGCCCAAAGACGATTAAACCCTCCCATGATGGAAGTTGTCAAGAAGGAAATAATCAAGTTACTTGATGCAGATATGATTTACCCAAATGGGTTAGTCCGGTGCAAGTGGTTCCCAAGAAAACGGGAATCACGGTTGTTGAGAATAACAAAGGCGTAATGGTACCCACTCGAGTTCAAAATGGATGGAGGGTGTGCATTGATTATAGAAAGTTGAATTCAAGCACGCGGAAAGATCACTTCCCTCTTCCTTTCATTGATCAAATGCTCGAGCGTTTGGCGGGCAAATCGCATTATTGTTGCCTTGATGGATACTCAGGTTTTCACCAAATACCCCTTGCCCCCGAAGATCAAGACAAAACGACTTTTACATGCCCCTTTGGCACATTTGCTTACAAGCGGATGCCATTTGGATTATGCAATGCCACTGCCACATTCCAAAGATGCATGGTGAGTATCTTCTCCGAGTATGTTGAAAATATAATCGAAGTGTTCATGGATGATTTCACCGTGTATGGCAATTCATTTGATGAATGCTTGGGCAACCTTAAGAAGATTTTGAAAAGGTGCATAGAGAAAAAGTTGGTGTTAAACTTTGAGAAATGTCACTTCATGGTTAATCAAGGAATCATTTTGGGACACATCGTCTCCAAAAAGGGCATTGAAGTTGATAAAGCCAAAATTGATGTCATCCAAACCCTTCCTTACCCAACGTGTGTTAGAGAAGTGAGATCTTTCTTGGGCCATGAGGGATTCCATAGAAGATTCATCAAAGATTTCTCCAAGATCACGCGACCAATGTGCCTTCTTCTTCAAAAAGATATCGATTTTGACTTCAATGTTGCATGCCAAGAAGCCTTTGACAAACTTAAAGACTTGCTCACTTCCGCACCAATAATCCAACCTCCAAATTGGGAGCTTCCATTTGAAATAATGTGTGATGCAAGCAATTTTGCTGTTGGAGCAGTCTTAGGTCAAAAGGAGGGCAAAGCATCACATGTCATCTACTATGCCTCCAAAACCTTGGATAATGCTCAAGCCAATTACTCCACCACCGATAAGGAACTTCTAGCCATTGTATTTGCCTTGGAGAAATTCCGACAATACCTTCTTGGGACAAAAGTAATTGTGTATTTCGACCATGCCGCATTAAAGTATCTCATGACCTAGAAAGATGCCAAGCCACGGTTGATTCGTTGGATTCTTCTTTTACAAGAATTCGATCTTAAGATAAAGGATAAAAGTGGTGCCGAAAACCTAGTTGCAGATCACTTAAGTCGGTTGAATATTGGTGATTCTTCTTCTCCTATCCTTGATGAATTCCCAGATGAACACCTCTTCTATATGTCAAATTCCATTCCATGGTACGCAGATATTGTGAATTACTTGGTTACTAAAGAAATTCCTCATGCGTTTACCAAGCACCAAAAGGCCAAGTTGAAGAGTGATTCCAAATACTACATATGGGACGATCCTTATCTTTGGAAACATTGTCCGGATCAACTCATACGGAGGTGTGTTCATCAAAATGAGGTTGAGTCAATTTTGAAGTTTTGCCATGAATATGCATGCGGAGGACATTTTGGTCAAAACAAAACCATGCGAAAGGTGCTCGAATGCGGACTCTATTGGCCATCAATGTCAAGAGATACCTATCTATTTTTCAAGAGTTGTGATAGATGTCAAAGAACGGGAATCATATCCATGAGGCATGAGATGATTCAAAGCCCTATCCTTATTTGTGAAATCTTTGATGTGTGGGGAATCGACTTCATGGGCCCCTTCCCCGTTTCTTTTGGTTATACTTATATACTCTTGGCGGTTGATTACGTTTCAAAGTGGGTTAAAGCAAAGGCTACACGGCATGATGATTCAAAAACTGTAATTGATTTCTCGAAGTCAAACATTTTCACAAGATATGGTGTACCGAGAGCCTTGGTGAGTAATAGGGGCACTCATTTTTGCAATAAAATGATGGAAGCAATGACAAATAGATATGGTGTCACACACCGGATATTAACCGCTTATCATCCACAAACAAATGGCCAAGCCGAAGTGTCAAATAGAGAAGTCAAACAAATTCTTGAAAAGACCGTCAACACTACCCAAAAAGATTGGAGCTTGAAGTTAGAAGATGCTTTATGGGTGTATCGGACCGCCTACAAAACTCCAATTGGTATGTCTCCATTCCGCCTTGTCTATGGAAATTCTTGTCATTTACCGGTGGAATTGGAACACAAGGCATATTGGGCAGTTAAAAAGTGCAATTTCACTCTTGAAGAAAGTGGAAAGCACCGAAAAATGCAACTTCAAGAAATCGAGGAGTTGAGGAACGAGTCTTACGAAAACGCAAGCATCTACAAAGATAAGACAAAAGCGTTTCATGACAAGCACATCACTCGAAAGCATTTTATTCCAGGCCAAAAAGTTCTTCTTTATCATTCACGCTTAAAGCTATTCCCGGGAAAGTTGTGATCTCGATGGAACGGACCTTTTATTGTTATAAAAGTGTTTGATCATGGTGCGGTTGAAATTAAGAGTTTGGAAACAAATCAAATATTCAAAGTGAATGGACACCGCTTGAAACTATTTTATGAAGGATTTGATACGGGAGAATTCGACAACATAAGATTGGAAAACCCAAATTACGAAAGTTGATGGAAGCGGGACTATGTCTTGCCAAAGACGTTAAATAAATGCAATGTAAATAAATAATGTCCGTTTGAAGTTTTGGGTGTTTCTACACTTGAAGTTGGCATAAAAATAAGCCAATAGAAGTCTTCCAGTGATTTTGGTGAAGTTTGAAAAATTCCAAAAATTTGACTTTTGTGCCGGTGCCCGCGCAGACTTTGCGCGACCGACCCCCAGCCGCGCGGATTCCGAGTTCCAAATTGCACCAACATGGGGTGCTCTCTGATTGTTCCGCGGGGCCGATATCCACCCTCGCAGATCTTTGCGCGGCCAAGAACAAAAATCATATCTTCTTTGTGCGGCCACCTAATTTAACTCAAATTGCAATCCCACCCGGAAGGCCGCCCCACACCCGCTCCATTCCGCTCCATGCCCGGATTCGACCCTAGTTTAGACCCGATAACCCGACCCATTTATCACCCAACCTTATACCCCTTCACCTGTCGGACCCCTTTTTCCCACTTTGTGCCTCCCGTTAGTGAACCCCCCCTCCGTCAATCTTCCATTCTCCGACCGACGAGTCTTTTCGCTCCGCTGCCGCTACTTACGCCACCGGTCGGCGCTACCTGCATCGCATCGCCTTCCCTTCGTCGGCAGTCTCCGGCGCGTCCCTCCAGCAACCGTCGGCAGCCCCGATTTCGCCGTTCAATCTCCTCGCCGGAAAAGCGCACCTCGCCGCTGTCGCCTCCCCGCTGCTCCCTTCGCCGAAGCTCGACCACCACCACCTTCCCCACCTAATTCCGACAAAACCCCCCTTTTTAACTCCGAAAACCGCCGCCGGCCACCACCATTCCCACCCTCGCCGGAAAATCGTAATACGGCCATTCCGCCTCCATATTCCATCAAAACTCGAAAATTCTTGGGGCATTATTAACCAAACACTCACCACACACCGACCTACTTTTAATTCGGGAAAATCTCGTCGCCGGAATCCAAGGTCCGCCGCCGGCCGCCACCACTAATTTTGACCAAAATTTTCAAAACTTTTGTTTCTCACCGGAGATTCAAAAGTCTTTATTTGTGGGCCAAAATTCAAGCTAGGGGTGCGGATTTTTGCGGATATCTTTCGGACTTCAACACACGAAGTTGGTAATTCCTTTTAATTTATTGCATTCAATTTCTAATTTTACTAGACTTTTGTTATGCATTAGGTTAAATAGAATTCGTCTTAGCTTGCCTTGAATTTATTGTGTTGATTTGCATTGTGCCAACTTGCCAATTTGGAATATTGCCCGGTTTTAATTATTTGATTTGATTGGATTGGTGTGAGGCGAGCGTGAGGGATAATTTTGCCCAAGTTTTTGTCTTTGCTAGGTTTATTCACAGGTACAATGGCACGGGACAAGACCATTCACGCATCTCACAGTTCTTCTCGTGAAGCTCAATCCTTGGGGCCATCCAAGAAATGTCCACCAACCATGTTGATCGTGATGGGAACCTTACCCTCACGAGTATCCAAAGCCGAGAGTTCAAAACCAACCTTCAAAAGCGTGCAATCCGCGCCACAAAAATTTAACACCAAGATTCTATGGATCACCTCGGCCTTGACAACCACTTACGACAACTATTTTTCAACATTGGTTGGCACGAGTTTCTCGATCTTTCTGCACGTACCTACAAGCAGCCCACAATCGAATTCCTCTCCACCTATGCCCGCAATGACACGGCGAGGGTACTCACTTTCAAACTCTAGGGTCGGCAGCACCGACTCAAGTACAAAAATCTCAACAAGATCATGGGCACATATGACATCAACAACTCCGACATTTATAGCTACCAATGGACTTAATTCAAAAGCTTGCCTAAAGTAGACTTTTGGACCCAAATCACGAGCCTGCCCAAGTTCAATCCTATTCGCCAAAAAGACCCCTTTATCATACATCCTTGCTGGAGAATTGCCCACCGGATCCTATCCACTTCTATCTTTGATCGTCACGAGTCGGGACAAATCAACACCGTTGAGTTGTATTTTCTCTACTGCATGTCGAGCCAACGTTGGTCTTTACCCGATTTCGCCACCTTCTTTTTAGATAAATGTGACAGCCTCAGGACGAAGACCACTGGTGACATTTGTATTGGAGGTCTCATTACCCTCATTGGTTTAGGTATGGGCCTTCAATTTCCAGAATCTGAATATATACCAGTGGATGATCCACCTCTCTACCTTCTTGATTGCATTACTCTCATCCGGATGGAATTACTGCTACCTCATCCTGCTCTTCCTGGATATTTTTCTTGGCTCAACCATGTCAAGGACCCAGTTTACATCTTACCCAATCCAAGTATTTCCACCTTCACCACCGATGACCCTGAAACATGGTTTTTGCCTCAAGAGTTGCCAGACGATGATGATGCAGCCGCGGATGATGACATGCAGGTGGACCCTGACAATGCTGATAGCCCATTCGAGGCTGAAGACCATTATGATCTCCCGATCCATCAGTTACCACCACCTCATCCAGGTCAAGCCTCCGTGTCACACTTTCAGCCCTCGGGAGAACACTTCCAGCCACAACATGATTACCACTCATACAAGCAACACAATGAGCCCGACCCCGCACACAAGTTTCCTCTCGATATTTACAGCAAGCTTGCTTCCTTGCGCCTCCAGGCAATTGGAACACCACAGCCATCCACCGCATAGAGGAACAACAAGCACGCACCCACACTTACATGGAGGACCTTTGGTATCATTTTCGGCCCGAGGGCGGTTATCCTCCTTGCGGGCCTCCTCCACCTTGATCCCGGTATAATCCTTCCTTACTCTCATCCTAAGCATTAAGGACAATGCTTAATTTTAAGCTTGGGGTGAGGTAATCTAATCTTTTATTTTTATTGCATTTAGGTTGTATATAGTTGCATTTAGAGTTAGTCATTTAGGGCATTCATAAAAATTGCATAAAAAATTAAAAAAAAAATATTGCATATTTTGTTTCTTTCTTTTCTAATTTTCATACTTTTTAGATGCATTCTAGGTTAGGTTCATGCATTTTTGTTCTCTCTTGTCTTCTCATCCCTACAGGTACCATAGCGCCGAGTCATAAGTATTGAATCATAGATTGGTCCCGGGTCTTGATATGGAATTCCTTGTATTTGATGAATGGGACACGTTTTGGGCCTCACAGACCACTTTGAGACCGCTTGTGTGGGGGTCAGATGCAGGTAGCTTGATTAGGTCTAGGTGCGGAGGGATGTGGTTGGTCATGCCAATGTGTGCGAGCAAAGACTAGCCCGGTAAGGTATTTTGAAGACATTGAAGATATTGAAGACTCGCATCTTGGTTTTGGGGGGAGTACCCCTTAGTACTCCCGAGTCTCGTCCGAGCCTTGCTTAGTTAGATGCTCACCACCTTTTTAGGATAGGTTATCATTTTTCTAGGGGTCTAAAGTAGATAGTTAGATAGATTTTGTTTATTACACCTTGCATTAAGGTGCTTGATAAACTTTGAAGTGGGTCCCCCAATTCACAACTTTTGGGACCAAGTCTTTTCGGTAACACCCATTTTTAAGTCATATCCCACCCTTTTTAGTTGATCTTGGCACATTGTCAATGATCATTAGGTGTTCATGTTAGCCTCCATCCTATCTTACATGGTGAAATTCCTTAGACCTTCCAAGAAGACAACAAAAAAAATGAAGAATTTTGAAAAAAGTGAAGACAATAAGATCCTATTAAAGATGATTCAAGAAAAGCAACAAAAGCAAAGAAGAAAAATGAAGAAAAAGAGCAAAACAAAAAGAAGAACAAGATTCCAAGTTCAAGACTCATGTTATATATATGATTTAAAAAAAATTTGAATGTCAAGCAACAAATGTGACTAAAGACCCAATAACAGAAGTTCAAGATTGAAGATTTAGGTTATTAGGTTTAGATTTAGGTTAAGTAGAGTTTTTATTATTTTATTTTATTTTATTTTTGATTTTTGGTGAGAAAAGGCCCCGACGATGAGACGGTAGACTGTAAAGGACAGTACAAGGGAGAAGCCTCTGAAACCGTATGTTTGCCCGTAGGCCGTGCTGCAAAACCCTATTTCGTTATTATACACTTTGGCCTGACAAATGTAGGAATCATAGTGTGTGAAGAGGCGCCTTTCCTTCGTGCACTATGGTCTACATTGGTGATTCAAAGTGCCCCCACTGGGCGCATCTATGTTTCCTTTGTCTTGCACACCGCAACCGCATCCAGCCGTGATCTATTCGCCCATCAAGTGGTTGAGAATGTGGTTTATGGCTCTAAAGCGGGGAACATTTTGAGGATGCGTAGGGTCCATGAAGGACTAATTCTGACCATGTTGACTGATGTTGACCAAGTTCTATGGTATCTTTCTTTTTCCTTTTTAGATAGTTCATCTCGAGCTCATTTTAGTCTTGTTCTAACCTGAGGACAAGTTAGGTTTAAGCTTGGCGTGATTTGATAGCTTATTTTATTTTCTTATTTTATTAGTTTATTTTAGATTTTAGATTTTTTTTTATTATTATTGCAATGTATATTCATTATTTTCTTTATTATGGATCATACCGGGTGCTTGTTATGTTGCATGAGATATTTTGCAGGTTTTTCGGTGCTTGTTGCGGTTGCGGGTTGATTGGAGACGGGCTTAGTGGGCTCCCGAGGCATTATTGGGCTTGGCGGAATCAAAGAAGAAGAATTGGGCTTTGAAAGTTACTGGCTTGGATTATTTGGGCTTGTGAAGATGGATCATAAATTTCTAATTTTGGGCTTGGAGCATCCATTTGGTGGCTAAATGGTGATTGGTGGATCTTAAATACGTGTGTACAAGATCCAACAAACCTTCACCCCACTCACAAGAACCTGTGAAGGGTGACTTTGTCATTTTTCCAAGTAAGCATGATTCGCAACTATCATCTGACTTTAGGTCAAATGACTCCAAGACTCAATCCTTTTGGAGTTGGCCTATGCGTTTCTTGCTTATATGTCCAAGACGACAATGCCATAATGACGCTTTATCCAAGTTATTGTTAACAGAATCAATACACAATACATTATTTCCTAGGTTATCAACCACAGATATTGTTTCATACATGCCATCACAAGGTAATGCTTTAAAATAAAGAACATTATTAAATAAAGCATTAATCGATCCAACTTCATTATCAAATGAAAAGGTGAAACCTTGTTTATACAATGCATGAAAGAAAATAATATTTCTTGCCATTTCTGGCGAATAACAACACTTATTCAAATCTAAACTAAACCCACTACTTAGCGATAAAGTATAAACTCCAATCTTGGTGACAAGTAAAGCTTTCCTATTCCCCATGATTAAGTTCATTCTTCCTTGCTCCACATTCTCACTTCTTCTTAGTCCCTGCAAATCAGAACATATATGAATACCACAACCGGTATCAAGGACCCAAGAGTTAGAATGGGGTGAGTTATTAGATAAGATAGTGTAAATACCTGCATGGTTGGGTTTAACTTTCCCATCCTTCACATCTTGCTGGTATTTTAGGCAGTTTCTCTTCCAATGTGATTTTTCATGGCAATAGAAGCATTCAGCCTCTTTCGGGTCAGAAGAAGGAGTGACGAAACCTTTCTTGGTTCCACTTGAAGAAGAGCCATCAAGGGTCCTAGCCTTGATACCCTTCGAAGAGCTCTTTCTCTTCTTCCCTCGACTTTTCCCGATTGCCAAAACCGGAGCGGAGTTTGGAGTAGGAGTGTTAACAACCGACTTCCCCTTAAGACCTGTTTATGCGGTCTTGAGAAGACCCTGAAGTTTCCTGAGTGTGACCTCTTCCTTATTCATGTGATATGTCATGCAGAATTGATCATAGCACGATGGTAAGGAGTGAAAAATGATATATATTGCAAGCTCCTCAGGGAAGTTCACATTAAGCTTCAACAACCGATCCACATACCTTTGCATTTTCTGCATGTGGCTCGTGACGGATTCCCCGTCCTTCATCATGGCTGTTATCATGGAGCAGATGATTTTATACCTCTCTTGTCGTGCACTTTGATGGTATCTTTCCATCAGATCTTGGTGTATTTCAAAAGGGTAGAAGTCCTCATAGGACTTTTGGAGTTCCGCTGTCATCGTGGCCATCATAATGCATGCCACTTTGGTAGCATCCCTTTCATGTGCCTGAAAGTCAACGATCTCCTGGGGAGTTGCAGTGGTCTCATCAATCTCCTTAAGCTCCTTGTCGAGGACATATTCTTTATCCTCGTAGCGGGTAATCATCCTGATGTTCCTGATCCACTCATTGAAGTTGGATCCATCAAAAGTGACTTTCCCACACAAGTTCATAAGGGTAAAGGAGCCATTAGGATTAGAGCCAGAAGCAACATTGTTTGAAGACATCTGAAGGAAGAGGACAAGATTAGTTTAGATATTAAGAGAGTCCTTAATAAAACACCCAAATGTAATATTAAGGCTAGGATCCAATCACAATATATTATAACTTAGAAGAGGTATGTCGTAATCCAAGCTATAACATATTTGAAAGGTAGGTGAATAACGATTCACCAATTTCCACCACGAAAACTGAAATATTAAATATTAGGTTTTTGATTGGTTCTTAGAAATTCCTAGATTCTTTTGAGATTCAATGAACTTTTCAAAGGCATGTTTCAATCTCGAGTGTGCCCTCCAAGTTTTGTGACTGCGATACCGAGGATCAGAAAACGAGGTGTGAAGTAACCATGCAAATCACTTGGTACCCTTAAAGTTTATCACTCAATCGATGTGCCGGTAAACCACACACGCTCCACCGATACTATGATAAACCTTAAGTCACCCTTTACCTACATTGTTAAGTCCAAGTTAGTGTGCCGGTTAACCACACACGCTCCACCAATGACTTAAACAAAGTGTAAGTGTAATTTCATGGATTAGCACCTTATTCACATTTTTCCTAAAGTAACTAAGATTGGGAATTTAATAAAAACATTTAGTTACTTTATAATATTCATCATACTTTTAATGAGAATTTATAAGTCCTTGTCCTACCCGTTCGGCTAACGACCCTCCACCAGTCAAGCAAGCGGTGGGTGAGAGTGGACACCCATTAAGTTGCCATTTTATAGGCAACAACCTTATACCCACCTTATAGACCGGCTTCGTGAATGAGGCGTACTAGCGGTAAGACGACTTTGATCTTATATATATATATATATATATATATATATATATATATATATATATATATATATATATATATATATATATATATATTATTTTTAACTTATAGTATTATAAGTATAAGGGTAGAATTTTAACTTTTAAAATTCTAAGGGTTGGAACTAAAGTTTTAACATGACTTTACTTGTTCCAAAACTTGAGGGCAAGTTTTGTAAACTTTCAAAACTTTTCATTTCTTGTAACTTATGAGTTTATTAGGGTATTAAAAATGAAGACTCTTCATTTTTATAACCCATGTGTTCTTTTAATGGTTTTAAAGCAAAGTGACTTTTGGTTTTCGATAACTTGAGGACAAGTTATGGACTCCATTAAAACACATAATGATCAAGAATTAATCTACCACATAGGTTACAAACAATTCCTATGATCATCTAAACATCATAAGATCAAGAACATGAACATGAACACTTTCATGAAACAAAATTACACTTAAAACTTTGTAATTTTGATAACTTGTTGTTGTAAATGGATTAGCAAAGACATTACACCATCTAAAACAAGTTTTCAAGTACCAAAACAGTTTAGGGTAATGTTTCTAGTCCATTTCCAGCAACTAAAGTCGAAAATCTGCATTATGAGGCTCCTACTCGCCGAGTGCACGAACCTACTTGGCGAGTAGGATGAAGGTACACATGAACTCGGTGAGTCCCCCCATGGACTCGGCGAGTTCATCAGGCAGATTGCACAAAATCAACTTTTTTCAACTATTTAGCACAAATAACAAACAAACAAACCTAGGCTCTGATACCACTGATGGGTTTAGAGCATTCTAACACTTCCTAAGTGTACATGCAACCCTAATAACCTTGGATCTATTTTTGTCTAATTATCATGCAAAGTTGAATTCCAAGGTTATATTCCTATCTAGCATACATGGGGAACAATTTTTAACTTGAATGAAAGATTGAATAACTTACCTTGTTGTTGCTTATGTTCCTTGAAACCTTGTGAGCCTAGCACCCCAAGTGTGATGCCTCAAATGCTTCACACAACACCAAATGCTCTTGGAAGGACTTTTGAGAGAATACACACTTCTTAAAAATCGGCCTAGCCCTCTTGTTTCATATGTGTAGCCGATTTTGGTGGAGTATGAGACTCTTATATAGTGTTGACACATCTAGGGTTACACCATGTAAACCCTAATGTGTCATGACTCTTCATTTCCATGACCCATGGGTTTGTAACTCCCATGGAGCATCCATGGAGCATCCTATGGGTGGAACCCAACTTGATAATCCATGGAGCCTCTTAGCCCACTATACAAGATATGGATGATTTACATAATCAACCCATATATTTAATTAGTTATCTTTTGATCACTTAATTAATTCTAAATTAATTCTTGATCAAACTAATCAAATAATATTATTAATATATTAGAACTTATAATATATTAATAATCTCCAAGTGTTATTTCTCTCATTTAGTCTATCCAATTGCATGGTGCCATGCAACCCAAATGGACCATGCCGGGTCGGGTCAAGTACTGACCAGAAATAGTTATGGACTTAGACACCTTATCCAACAGTTGTAACATCCCGAACTTCGCAGGTATATTTCGAATCCCTCCTCTTTTATTAGTTACCATTTATAGTCCATGGAGTTGGTTGAATTGGGTCATGAGAAGTATAAGGACTAAAGTTGCAACTTTGAGTCAGGAAGGAGTACACTGAGCGTACATAAGGGTACACTGAGCATACTAGGCGCACCCTAGTACGCTGGGTATACTCATGTCAGGTGAAAACACTAATATTTAGGGTTGGGGACAATATAAACCCTTATAGCTCATTTCCTCTTATTATCCTCAACCTCCATATCCCAGAAAGCGTTCCAAACCATAGTACTGTGTGTGAGTGTGAGTTAGTGTGCATTTTGAACCTTTGAAGGTGAGGTCATTGCAGCAAAGAGTTGGAGAAGGAGAGCAAGGCTATAGATCTGAAGTTGTGTTGTGCCCTAGAAGCTCCAGAAGGTAAAAAGCTTGGAACTTTATTCTTGTGTGTCATAGATCTAGTCATTTTAGCTTTATGGAAGCATTCTTGTCCCAAAATTCCCAAAGTGGTGCATGTGATTACTTGGTTGTCCTTTCAGACCTTAGAAGAGGTCCTGAGTGATAAAAATGAGGTCCCAATACCTAGATTTGTCTCATGCATGAAGTAGGAAGGTCTTAATGGATTAAGACCATGTGTTAAGAACTTTCTGGACGTCCAAAGTGATAATGTTCGAAACTTTATGGTTCAATGGCACATTTGATCAATGGGTTTGGAATTTAGGCTTAAGTGCTTAAGCCATTAAGCACTTATTAGGGTTTTGGTGAAACCCCGCGTACGCCCAGTGTACAGGGTCAACCACCCCGATGGTGGTCAACATAGGGCAGGCGTACGCCCAACGTACCGGAAGTGTACCCCCCGCGTACATCCTCAAATTGGACTTTTGGCATGTGGGCTATGGATTGGGCCGCTGTTAGACTATTTGGACTTGGGCCTTGTTGGGCCCTAAATATTTGGAGCTGGGTCAGTTCTGATAAGGGGTCCTATGGTAAGGCTCAATTAGGAAAATTGGGCCATTTTTGGGCTTGTGCATATGGAATTAGGATAGTGGATTGATATTGGGCCTTGGGCCTAAATTGGGGAAATGGACAATATGGACCCTTTGGCAATTTTGGAGATCCCACTTATTAATTTAGTATTCATCATTTTAGGCAGTCAAGGTAGTCAGTGAAATAGCGGCGGGAGACTCTCAGTTGAGTTCTGCACTACTTTCTAGGTGGGTTATTTTCACTATATCAACAGGGTCTAAGGCACCAATGTCGGCCCTTCAGATCGTATCCGGGTTTATTGCATGTTATGCATATTGATTAGCACTATGGTAGTTATGTTGATGGTTTGTTTAGTGACCTGTTATGTTGGTATCCTGGTTATAGGATGTTTTTATGCTAATTGATTTATAAGAACGGTCGTTTGAGATATTTATATGCTAGCATATGTTATTTATGTACACATGATTGTTGTCTGGTGGTTGGGTTGAGGCGGTCCTGCTTTGTGTTGTAGGCCAACATAGCTGGGGCGGTCGGATAGGTTGAATGCCCTACGAGGCGGTCCGGTCATCCCGAAGGCCCGGCGAGCGGTCCGGATAGGCTGTAGGCCCTGCGAGGCGGTCCAGTCATGTCGAAGGCTCGGGAGCGGTCCAGATAGGCTGTAGGCCCTGCGAGGGGTCCAATCATGCTGAAGGCTCATTCTACATGTTGTTTGTTATTATTTTGTTAGGTGGTATATGTTGGTATTTTGGGGGTGACTCACTAAGCCTTCGAGCTTACATTTATTGATTCTTGTTTCAGGTACTTCAGGTGACCATGTCAAGGCGAAGGCGTGACGTACACATCCTCACATTATACGATTTGGGATTTCTGGGAACTCTGATATAAAATCGTTTTGAAACAATTTGTGAACTATGATTGATGTTTAAAATAATTTTATCTATCCGGATTGGTTTTCAAAAGTAAAATTTTTTGGTAAATTTTTGGGTTGTTTCATTTTTCTTAATAATCTAGCTAGCTCACAATCTAGATTTATTTTACAAACAGAATCCTCTGTAAGTTCAAATGGAAGTATAAATCAAGAGTGTGTTGTTCTACCACCGAGCAATAATAAAAAAGCAATACCGCTTGAAGCAACATTTAAAACAATATGACCATCAGATCTAATTGTTGCAGATATTGTCTTCCATAGAAAAGTTTTACCCTTCCACCATAACCATAAACGAAGAAGACACTTCCTTTATTTTCTTTAATAACACTCATGATGTTAAGGAAAATGTTACGTTGCTTATTTTTTCATTCAAGAAACATACGATCAAAGTCATTCTGTGTAATGAGAATGTTGTAATCTAGCTCCTCGGTGACAAGTCGATTGTTTGATGAAGAAGAAATTGATTCAACATTTAGGTAAGGCATCTTTGTGAAGTTTTTGAGAGTCGAGTTGTTTCGAAGTAAAATTGTTTCTATTTCGAACAAAGTTAAGTTCTTAAGTTCATCTTCAACGACGATAAGTCTACCATAAATTTTAAACTAATCACAAAATATAAAATACAATATTTAATAATACTTATAATAATTATTTAATGGGTGTTGATAAGAAAGATAAATTATTTTGAATACAAATGAAGAAAAAAATTTAAATACCTGGAGACTTGAACCTTTGTCGTTGGTTATATAGAATTCCATCTGGCAAATATTCCCATGTATTTTCCCGAACGGCCTCTGGTTTAGACATACTATTACACATCAACAATGTGGCAAATAAGAAGCGTAGATGAAAACTAGATCCATAATGGCTTGCTTCTTTAATTGCATCGATGTATTCCTTGTCATCATCTAATAACGCGAGTGCATAACAAGCATCTCTAAAAGAGGAAATATGTTTCACCATTTACCGGGCGAATTTCATCAAATGACATCGGATCTTTAACTTTATTTAAAAGAATCCTTAAGAAATAAGTTTCGCCAAGATTAGGTGAAACCGAATGAATTCTACCAGTGTCTTTTCGTACTTTCATTCGCTTCTAAAACCTACCATTTAATATCCAAACAAACTTAGTAGGAAATCCAACATATGTAAGTTCTCGTGCTTCACTATTAATTGCATTACACTCCATCCAAGATGTAAGCTTTGAAGCAGCAACAAAAGGTTTGTCCAAAACATCATCCATATCATCATCTTCGCCATATACAACCTTTTGTTGATTAGGAATATGAAAAGGTAGTCTGATCACATAAGGATACCTGCAATGAACATCATATTTAAAAATTCGCCATGACGCTTCACATGCAGATAAATATCTACAATCGTAATATTCAGCTATTTCATTGACCACATCATTATTTTCATATTCATTGTTTGTCCGTACTGATAGGTTATGTATACTACAACATCCTATGGTGCACATACAACCCTAAATACCTTGGATCTATGTTTTCACTAATTATACATGCAAATGGTTTCCAAGGCATTAAACCTATAACTAGCATGCATTATCATATAAACCATATAAGATACTAGTTAGGGTAACATACCTTTTATGTAGCTTGAAGTCTTGATGTATTTGGCCTTAAGAGCTTAGACCCAATAGTGTGGAAGCCTCAAATGAAGTCACAACACATCATGGACAAAGGTAGACATTTGAGAGAGAATTCCATGCACCAAAACACCTCCATTTTTCTCTAAGAAAAAAAAGAACACATTTTTTTTCATGAAGCAACATATTTATATGGTGGATTCCAAGGGTCATGGGTTTAACCCAAATCCATACCCATGGGTGTTATGATCCATGGTTCATGTGGCGCAACTCTTTATGTATCCTTGCATAAACTAGCTTGGTCCAACATGGATCATAAGCCCAACACATATAAATATAACTAATTACCATAATTAGTCCCCATAGATTTAATTAGCCTCTTTTGATTACTAAATTAATTCCAAATTAATTCTTGATCAATACTAATAAAAACATATGATTTCATATTAATATATAAATAACCTCTTCTCTCAAAAGTCCATCCTAACAAATTGTCCTGATGATATGCAACCCAAATGGACCATGCAACTCACGGGTCGAGTACATACCAATAATAGTTATGGGCTTAGACATCTAATCCAAAGTCTCCCACTTGGATAAGTCTAAAACTATTATTGCAAGTGTCACTCCAAAACCCGACTAGCAATCGTAGCTCTTGAAAGCCGATGTCGAACTCTAACCTAGTCAATGACATGTCCATTAGATAAGGGATCATATATTCCTCCATTCTAGATACCATATGGACTGAGACATGGATTATAATCATTCTCTCTGTCCATTTGTTGTTTCCCGATTTCCGATTTATGACGACCGACTAATTGAACAAATTCAAATCAGTCCAGGCCAGGCTGAGCACTTACGTTTGTCATCACTAAATCATCGAGGTGCCCACTTATATCGCTTTTATCCCTCCAAGAGCAAAAGGAATGGATAAACTTCGACTCATATGCTTGTACTAACTACTTGTTGAATTATACACAAAGGCACGTTTTATAACATCAAGTTACTGATGTGTTTTCGTACAATCAATGTATAACCAACTCATAGTCAACAAATCATATCTCTAGGTTTGAAGAATATAAGATATTATCGTCTCATGATCACTCATGATAAAATCCATGAAGTGATTAACATGAACGTGGGTTTAATCCAATACTCGAATCTCATTCCAGGAGCACTCATGAATGTTGCAGCAACTTTTGCTATGTCTAAACACTTTAGACATCTACAAGCCCAATTCATGACGGTCTTGATTCATACCTACTTCCAAAGTATGATTGATTGTGGAGAGTTTGAATAACCTAGTTATCGGGAAGTCAAAACATGCAAATTGAAACACAAGAATAATACTAATCCTATATGGCCCCAAGCACCTTTGAGAGTAAATAAAACACCTTTTTTTTAAACACCATATTGATTACTCATTATTCATTGTATAATGTTTCAAATCATCAACTTAATACTTGATCTGAAACAATAGTCATCCCATACTCCAAGCATGCACACTATGTTTGTCCAAACAATAGTTATGCCATACTCCAAGTATACACACTATGTTTGTCTATGATCCTTACTTTGTGAAATAGACCAATTGAACATGATTCCAATGACGCTCATTTCACAATCCCAAATCCTTACCATAAATGTAAGAATACCAAATTCTTGTCATTTACTGTAATCTGTTAGATTTTAAACATACATGCAATGATCCTCTTGTAAAGACTATGCACCAAAGTCACAGAGACTCGGCAACAGACATTACAAAGTATTCTAATGGAGAGCAATTCCATGGAAACGAAGTCTCACATTCAAAGTACATTCATTTGAACATCCTTCTTGCATTAAGTGTTCTAATCTTACATAGATTTGAAGAATAATTTCCACTTATGGAAACATTTTCATATTCCTATTTTGACTATCACTTCTGAACAAAAGTTGCCCCTTTTTAGAATATGTCAAGATGGTCCTTCCAAAATTTACACTATACTTCCAATTGTCCATGAGTAACAAATCTTTGGTAAACCTCAGATTGTCCTCGACAATTGCTTAATCATTTTAGTCATATCCGATTCTATTCCTTTTCCCTCTTAATGCCCTAGGCATTTAGAAAAATTAGAACGGATGAATATTATAGCACATGTAATCGATCCTATATCCAAAGCATATGAGAGACGATTCATGATGTCTCACATAAAGACATGATCTTAGACCAGTCTTTTGCTACAATATTTTTATTTTCCATGTTTTCATAATTCGACTATGAAGAGGGATGCTGTAATCATAATCGAATTTTGAGAACGCAATATATATATATATATATATATATATATATATATATATATATATATATATATATAATTTTCTTATGTTGAACCATTCCAACATAAAATTCATATATATACATATATATATATATATATATATATATATATATATATATATATATATATATATATATATATATATATCCTTGACTAAAGAAGATTAAAATCTCAATCTAAGCTTTTAGGATTGAAATGAAGTATAATTTTCTCTCCCTTAATTATAGCAAAACAAATTTTTCAACCCCTGCAACTTCACGAATTGAAACTTTTGTTTTTTATAATTAACATTGCTAACTTGAAATATTTACCTGAATTACTTATGCTCTCACTAGAATAATAATTATTATCTTACCAGCATAACACTTATGCTCCCACTAGCTCTGACACGTATCCAAAAACAACTAGACTTCTAGAAATCAATACTTTATTGACTTTCTTACCAAAGTTTAGATTTCTGATACGAGATGCTTTGATAAAACTTTATCAAAATCATACACCTTTCCTTAGATAGTTCACATGTGTGTCTAAACAATTTTTAGAACTATGAAAAGGGATGTCGTAATCATAGTCTCAATTGTTTAGACCTTTTCGATTTCTCACAAGTCCATGTTAGTGTGCCGGTTAACCACACACGCTCCACTAACGACTTTGAGAATGCAAATATCACAATTTCTATCTACTTAAAATCTATTTAGCGAAAGTGTTTCCTCACCATCATTTTCATGAATCGGAGAGAAACCTTATGACACTTAGATTTTATGGTGTATGTGTTCCTATCCGTATGAATTTTTCATAACCACAAGAGGAGGTTAGTGACAAATCCAAACTCATATGGACTGAACTTGTTTAATCTTAACTTCTTGCCACCTGGCAGCACAAGGGCCTACCATTGCTTCCAAGTAGTTATCATGCAAACAACTGAGAACTCAAAGAACTCACATGTATAGTCAACTTTAACTGGAATTGGCACATAAACAAGAATATGTCAACATGATGGGCTATAAACCTCAAGTCGTGTGCTAGTGGTAAACAACGTGTTTTATTCTTGATTAGTTCTTGAAACTTTTCAAGATCTTTAAGACTCCCACTGACCTCTTGACATATAGGATCCACTTTGTCAAGGACCATTCCTTGACAAAGAAAATATTCAAGAGTTAGTGTGGATTCTTATCAAGACAGACACTTCACACAATTGGCCTTAATTGGTGTTTGTTTTATCCAAAACATCACACCCTACCAATTTCAAAAGTACAAGAGTAAGAAAACATTTTACTCTACATTTGACAAGTGTTATAAACCTTCTTAAGATTATGTCACTCAAGTTATAATCTTGGAGTATTACTCTAAGACTTAATTTTGGAACGCAGTATGATTCATCTTTTTGATTTTAACCATTTCAACAATCCATGATTCCTCTTCTTAGCCAAACAAATGCACTAACTTGTTCTTAGAGAATTAATTGTGATATGGTTTCATAATCACTAAGATAATCATAAAACAAGATACTTAAGTACTCTCCCATGATTGGAGAAAACTTTATATTTCTGCCTAATTTGATTCTTCTTATTCGTTCTGCCTTACATTGAAACTTTTCCAATGTTTCAGAATTACACTTAAACTAGTAAGTATAACCATATTCACTAAACTTTAGTAAATCATGACGAATAGCCTTATCGATCTTTGTGGTGGACTTGACCAGCGCACACCCAAGCGTACCCGATCCCCTAGTCCTTCACTTGACTTACATATACATGTAATCAAGGAATTAGTCTTAATTTCCCAAAGATGAAAATTCTCATTCATCATACAATTCAAGTTGCATGTTTCCAAGTTTCTATCCAACTAAAACTTAGGTGATGTGAATATTTCATAACTTGGTAAATTATGACACTACCACAAACGAAATAATTAAATCCATTTTCCAATATTGCTATCAATGGATGCATATAAACAACAATTTTTCACAAATGCCATTGTAGGATACTTAAAATAAATAAAATCAAAACTTTTATTTTATTTTAAAACTTGCGGAAAAACTTATCCTTACAATGCAAATGCATATGAAAACTATTCCTAAGCAATCTATCATAACTATTAAGCAACAACTCAAAATTCTGATCTTCGAATCATGCGATTGAAATCCATTTTCATGACCAGATTCATCATACTCTTCGTCTAAGCTTCCTATCTTTTCTTCGATTCTTTAAAACATCAAAATGTAATTAATCTCCAAATAGGAATGGTACACGGGACAATCTCATATTTAGCCTTTCTCTTTACCATTGGGTCAAATGACTTGACCATGGCCGATCACTTTCCATTGGGAAGATAAAGCTTTGCTGGACTTCTAATGTTACCATTGTCAATGTCCATGGAAGTTTGGAAAGTAGATCTTCCAATCAAATTTGCTTTACGAGTGCTCTAAATCATTGCTCATCCTGCAACAACAAGCAAATAGGTAAGATCATTAAGGGTCATGTCATGGTCCGCCACATAGTAGTCCTTAAAGAACTCACTATGTGACTCAGGAAGTGATTGAAGAACCTAGTCAACAACCAACTTCCTTAAGACTTTGACACCCAACTCTCCCGGCCTGTCTATATATGACTTCATCTCCAAGATGTGAGCACACAAAGACTTTGCTTGCCAATAAGGCTTGAGTGACCTTGAACTTGTGGGTTAGGGAAAATAATTGGACGAGGTAGAGGAAGAGAAGTATGATTTCCAGTCCCGTTAATGCGCAACAAAGGGATTAATCTCTCACCTTGATCGTTATATGGGATATCATCTTCATTAGGAAATTTTTATCCAAAAGTACAAGCAAGACCATAGTTGTCATAACTAGACATCTATGAGGGAGAAATTCAAGTTTAGTTGATTTAAGTCCTTAATATAACACCTAATATGAAATATTAAGGCTAGGACCCAACACAATATTTTATAACTTGGAAGAGGGATGTTGTAATCCAAACTGAAACTCCTAGATCCTTTGAGATTCATTGAACAATTCAATGGCATGTTTAAATCTCGAGTGTACCCTTCAAGTTTGTGATTGGGATGCCGATGATCACAAACAAGGAGTGAACAACCATGCATATCAACTTGGTACACTTAATATTACAACCACCTAATCAATGTGCCGGTTAACCACGTACGCTCCATTGATCTATGATTAACATTAAGCTACCCTTTGCCACACATTGTCAGTCCCAGATTAGTGTGTCGGTTAACCACACACACTCCACTAACGACTTAACAAGGTGAAAAGTGCAATTTCATGTGCTAGCACCAAATTCAAATATTCCTAAAGTAACTAAGATTGGGAATTAATAAATTTTAGTTACTTTAAGTTTATCATTATACTTTTAATGAAAGGAGAATTAGAGTCTTGTCCTACCCGTTCGGCTAACGACCCTCCACCAGTCAAGGAAGCGGTGGGTGAGAGTGGACACCCATTAAACTGTTGGATAAGGTGTCTAAGTCCATAACTATTTATGGTATATACTTGAACCAGTTTGGCATGGTCCTTTTGGGTTGCATGACATCATGCATTTGGATAGAGTAAAATGAGAGAAATAACGCTTATGGTTTATTAATATATATATATTATAAGTTCTAATATATTAATAATATTATTTAATTAGTATTGATCAAGAATTAATTTAGAATTAATTAAGTGATCAAAATGTGACTAATTAAATATATGGGTTGCTTGTGTAAATCACTTATACTTGTATAATGGGCTAATGCTCCATGGATTATCAAGTTGGGCTAAAACCCATAGGATGCTCCATGGTGGTTATAGAACCCATGAGTCATAGAAATGAAAGGTCATGACAATTAGGGTTTACATGGTGTAACCCTAATTGTAACACACTATAGAAGGACCCTTATGTTCACCAAAATCGACACTTAAGCAAGAAAGAAGAGGGCTGGCCGATTTCAAGTAGTGTGACATTTCTCTCAAAGTTTATTCCAAGTGCATTTGGTGTTGTGTGAGACATTTGAAGCATCACACTTGGGGTGCTAGGCTCTCAAGGTTTTCAAGGAATCTAAACTACTACAAGGTATGTTTTCTAGCTAAATTTTATGTTGAAAAGTTCCCCATGTATGCTAGATAGGATTATAAACCTTGGAAATCAATTTTGCATGTATCTTAGTCAAACATAGATCCAAGGTTTCTAGGGTTGCATGAACACCTTAGGAGTGTTAGAATGCTCAAAATCCTTCAGTGGTATCAGAGCCTAGGCTTGTTTGTTTGATACTTGATGCAAAATAGCTGAAAAAGTCAAAATTCTTGTTGTCTTCATAGGAGACTCGCCAAGTCCATGGGGGGGCCTGACGAGTCCAATCGTATCTTCAACCAACTCGGCGAGTCAGTTCTTGCACTCGACGACTTGGCCAGGCAGAGTGCAAATTTTCGATTTTTGTTGCTGGAAATGGATTAGAAACATTACCCTAAACTGCTTTGGTGTTTTAAAACTTGTTTTAGGTGGTGTAGTGGATGTTCTAATCCATTTACAATGGTTAATATCCAAATTCCATGTTTATATGAGTTCATATGTTCTTGAAATTTTGATATGAATATTCATGTTCTTATGAGTTCTTGCAAGATCATAGGAATTATGTGCTATTGATTGGTAGTTAATTCATGATCATGATGTGTTTTAATGGAGTCCATAACTTGTCCTCAATTTATGGATAACCAAAAGTCACTTTGTAATAAATCCATTACAAGAACACATAAGTTACAAAAAATGAAGAGTCTTCATTTTTAATAAACAATAACCCATAATTTATGAATTGAAAAGTTTTGTAAAGTTACTAAACTTGCTCTCAAGTTTTGGAACATGTAAAGTCATCTAGTAAACTTTAGTTCCAACCCCTAGAATTTTAAAAGTTAAAATTCAACCCTTATACTTTATAATATTATAAGTTAATATATATATATATATATATATATATATATATATATATATATATATATATATATATATATATATATACACATATATGTCTGTATAAGATCAAGTCATTTTACCGTTAGTAGGCCTCATTCACGAAGCCGGTCTATAAGGGGGGTATAAGTTTGCTGCCTATAAAATGGCAGCTTAATGGGTGTCCACTCTCACCCACCGCTTTCTTGATTGGTGGATGGTTGTTAGCCGAATGGGTAGGACAATGACTTAAAAATTGTCATTAAAATTATAATGATTATTATAAAGTAACTAAATGTTTTTTTTATAAATTCCCAATCTTAGTTACTTTAGGAAAAATGTGAACAAGGTGCTAACCCATGAAATTACACTTTGCACTTTGATTAAGTCGTTTGTGGAGTGTGTATGGTTAACCGGCACACTAATTTGAACTTAACAAGGTAGGCAAAGGGTGACTTAAGGTTTTTCATAGGTCGATGGAGTGCGTGTGGTTAACCGGTACATTGATTGAGTGAAAAACATTAAGGGTACCAAGTAATTTGCATGGTTACTTCACACCTTGTTTTGTGATCCTCGGCATCCCAGTCACAAAACATGAAGGGCACTCTTGAGATTGAAACATGCCATTGAAAAGTTCAATGAATCTCAAAAGAATCTAGGAGTTTCTAAAAACCAATTAAAACCTAATAATTTATATTTCGTTTTTCATGGTGGAAATTTGTGAATCGTTATTCACCTACCTTTCAAATATGTTATAGCTTAGATTACGGCATCCCTCTTCTAAGTTATAATATATTGTGATTGGATCATAGCCTTAATATTACATTTGAGTGTTTTATTAAGGACTATCCTTTTATCTAAACTAAACTTGTTTTCTTCTTTTCAGATGTCAACCCACAATGCTGCTTCTGGCTCAAACCCTACCGGCTCCTTCTCTCTCATGAACCTTTGTTGGAGAGTCATCTTTGATGGACCCAACTTTATGGATTGGATCAGGAACATCAAGATGGTCACTCGGTATGGGGACAAGGAATATGTCCTCGACAAGGAGCTTAAGGTACCCGAGCCATCTGCTTCTCCTGAGGAGGTCGCTGATTATGAGGCACATGAAAGAGATGCTACCAAAGTGGCATGCATCATGTTGGCCACTATGACAAACGAGCTCCAAAAGTCCTATGAGGACTACTATCCTTTTGAGATGCACCAGGATTTGATGGACCGCTACGATCAGAGTGCTCGTCAAGAGCGATATTAAATCATCTCCTCCATGAGAACAACCCGAATGAAGGATGGTGAACCCATCACGGGCCACATGCAGAAAATGCAAAGGTATGTGGAGCGTTTGCTGAAGCTGAATGTGAACTTCCCTGAGGAGTTAGCAATAGATATCATTTTGCACTCCTTACCATCGTGTTATGATCAATTCCGCATGACATACCACATGAACAAGGAGGAAGTTACCTCCAGCAAGCTTCAAGGACTCCTAAAGACCGCTGAAACATGTCTTAAAGGTAAGTCGGTTGTTACCACTCCTACTCCTACTCCAAACTCCGCCCCTATCCTGGCAATTGGGAAAGGTAGAGGGAAAAAGAGGAAGAGCCTTTCGAAGGGTACCAAGGGTAAGACCCTTGAAACCATACTATATGAAGATAATACGACTTTTATAGCTCCATTCAAGGAAGGATTTATCAAAGGAGACAGAACCAAGCATATATTACCTAAGTTCCTTCTCACTCATGATCTTCAAAAAGAGTGTGGCATCAACATCCAAAAAATTCAATCAAGTAACAACTTTCCTGATTTGTTTACTAAAGCACTTCCTACATCCAAATTTGAAAGATGGTAAGAAACATTGCTATCCGACGCTTCAAGAAAATCAAGGGATGTGATGATTAGGGGGAGTTGGAAACATATTGTACTCTATTCCTTAGCTATGTTTTCCCACTGGGTTTTCTTAGCAATGTTTTTTACAAGACAATTGTTTCCGATATTTATTATTAATCATGTACTATTTTCCCTTAATAAAAAGTTTTTCCCATAAGGTTTTACCTATTAAGGTTTTAATGAGGCATGATACAATCATCATTCAAGGGGGAGTATTATGAAATATTAGTTTGTGAATGACCATGGGATTCTCCATTTCTCTCATAACCCTTTATCATTATTTAGCATTAGTAACAACCATTTAAATATGTTTTATGAGTATAATAATGCACCATCATAATGTACATTCATCTTTCATCTTATTTTGATTGTATAAATAGTGAGTCATATGAATTAGAAAATATATGATTTCATCACAAGTATTGGAATAAAAGTTATGTCTACTATCATGTCTTTCTTTACTTTATAATTTATCTTGTTATTTGATAATATTTTATAACAAAAATTATATTTTTATAAGTTTTTAAATTTTGACATTGCATTATTTTTTGTTTTAAATCAAATATCATATTTTTCAATTTTCTTCGACGTGGACTAATTATATATATTGATCGGGAGCTTTCTGGGTACCCTGTTAAAACGACGAAGTTGGAACAAACAATGCTTTATTTAGAACAAAAAATATATAGTGTAAAAATCCAAAGAGTAAAACATAATGTTTTTTATGTCAAAATTGAAATATACAATGTAAAAGTTTTAAAAAAATAAATAACAAAACGTGAAAATAGAACATCTTTTATGTCAAAAAATTATATATATATATATATATATATATATATATATATATATATATATATATATATATTCAACATAAAATAAAAAAAATAATACAACATCAAAAAAAAAAACCCATAAAAATATAGCTCTAATATGTCAGCTACCCTCTCTAAAAAATGTCATAAGCATCATCCAACTAAATATTGCTTTATCGTTTGATTTTATAATTTCGAGAAATAAACTTACTTAGGAGTTCAGGACTAATATGTCATGTTGTTATGATAGATAAATGTAGGTATAGCTAACTTTGGTGATCATCTAACCCACCAACCTACCTTTTCAATTATTTAATAAATGTATACTTGATTGGATACAAGAAACCTCTAGAATATATAAATAATAAAAAACAAATATAATAAGTTTTGTCCAATTTCCAACTAACCATATTGGATTAGAATAAGGCATGATGAATTTTACATATGTTTTGATCATTTTTTTTAATTAACATAAGTTATATAAGACAATGTGTGGTGTGTATATATATATATATATATATATATATATATATATATATATATATATATATATATATATATATATATATATATATATATATATATATATATATATATATATATATATATATATATATATATATATATATATATGAAAAGGTTCAATGGAAAATAAATAACTAGGACATCAAGTTAGTAACCAATAAACAATTGACATATGTCCATTTAATTCATACATAATGTATTCTATATGATATTTAAATTACAAAAATCATCCTTCCAGTTTGATTAAAATTACTTATTTAGTACATAAAATGATTCGTGTAATTTGCATACTTTTTGAAAATAGTATAGCCGAATTTATAATCGTAATCGCCAAATTAAAACTCCAATTGCCACTTGATAAGAACGTAGTGTTCAATCCAAAATTTAAAAGTTGTACAATTTATGGTTTAATTATCTTGTGTTTGCATAAAAGAATCCCGACACTTAATATTTGTTTATCATAATTTATATTAATTAAATATTATAAATAATCTTCCTTTATTGTGAATATGGATGGTTTCTCATGGCTTTTAAGAATAACAACCAAGGTTTTAAAAACCGATTCTCGCATTGTTATATATACAGCCCTTCATCATTTTTCAAGAATTTTCTGGACAATAAAAAAGAACCTATTCCTATTATCAAAGAATTCATTATTTATAATAAATTCACACTAAAAAGTTAGATATTATTACGATCAATTCTCATCCACGAAGTAAAAACTTGAGATTTAATATAAAACTAAACTCATAGAATAATCTTATAGATAATATCGGCAAAGTAAGTAAATGAAATCAATGAATACTTCTAAAAGATATACGGTAATCACCGCTAATAATCCATCGTTATTTCAAAATAAAGTTACCAATTGAAAATTTGAAACTATTGATTTTAATCAAACCAGATGGTAGATTGGGATAAATATTCTAAACCATATAGACCATTTGTGTAATTTACTATAAACTAATTGTTCCAAATAACCTTTCCATATATATATATATATATATATATATATATATATATATATATATATATATATATATATATATATATATATATATATATATATATATATATATATATATATGTGTGTGTGTGTGTGTGTGTGTGTGTGTGTGTGTGTGTGTGTGTGTGTGTGTGTGTGATGAGATCAAATACAAACAAGGTTTGAGATGGTTGTGATTTTTTCATAATATTTTGACAAAATTGTAAAAATGTCTCTATGATATGTCGAAAATTGACACTTTGGTTTAAAAAGTTTCGGACTTGTAATACTGTCCAAAACTTTGATTTAGTTGGGAGTGTGGTCCAATTTGTTTTGAATTTTTTTAAAATAACGAATTTACCATTTAATTATGCTTTTTAATTTTCTTTTTATTTACTTTAGTAACTTCGTGATTTAAAAAAAATTACTCACCTACTCCTACTAATCCACCCAACCCCACCATTAACACACAAACTCCATCATTGTCTAGCTGTATTCATTGACGATGGAAGCTTTAAATAGCCATTTGTGCAACCCATTTTCACCGAAGACCATCGTCCTCCGTCGTCCAATCAACGTTGTTTAAGGCTTGAAAACCCCGAGCTTCGTCTTTCCAGATCTGAAACACTAGCTTTTGGCGACGACGACATTTATGGCACTCCTAGGGTTTTCTGTAAAGAAGATGGCATTTGTGGGTTTGAAAAACCCTACCTTTAGCTTTCCTTATCTGAAGATGGAGACAACGTTATGGTTTGATGAGACGAAGGGTTTGTTATCATTGGCGGTTTTGACAAAGGTTTTTCGGCATCGTCAAAGGGCCCATACCATTTCTTTGTTGTTGGAGCTACATATATGCTTGTTATTGGAGCTCAAACCATCATTCTTCATCTTTCTAGATCTGGAATCGAACACGGCGAAGAGAGAGAGAGAGAGAGAGAGAGAGAGAGAGAGAGAGAGATGTTCTGGTTTGCTTAGGGTTTGAGCTCGCCCATATCATCTGTTTGTTGCTTATGCTTATACAAATTTAGTTGTTCTTGTGGCTTTCAAATCTAGTTATGTATTGTTGTGACAAATTTGATTATTCTTGTGGGTTTAAAATATTGGTTGTTCTTGATTTTGGGAGTGTGGTCCAATCGTGAGACTCCATGGAGTACCAATATTTATCATCTCATATCGAGATAGTAGATTTACTTCACGCTTTTGGCAATCGCTTCAGAAAGCTATGGGAACACAACTAGACATGAGCACTGCCTACCACCCACAAACCGATGGTCAAAGTGAGCGAACCATTCAAACGCTTGAAGATATGCTTCGCGCATGCGTGATAGACTTTGGAAGGTCGTGGGATACCCACTTGCCTTTAATTGAGTTTTCGCACAACAACAATTATCACTCAAGCATCAAAGTTGCTCCTTTTGAAGCATTATATGGGCGTAAATGTAGATCACCGTTGTGTTGGGCTGAGGTAGGTGACACTCAGCTAGCCAGAGGATAGACACCAAACAATGCATTAACAGGACCAGAAATCATACGTGAAACGACAAAGAAGATAATTCAAATCAGAGCTTGACTACAAGCATCATGAGATCGACAGAAGAGCTACGTTGATAAACGGCAAAAGCCCTTGGAATTCCGAGTCGGGGATCGGGTGTTGTTAAAAGTCTCTCCCTGGAAATGGGTGATTCGTTTTGGAAAATGGGGAAAACTAAACCCACGATACATTGGACCCTTCGAGATTCTTTCCCGAATCGGTCCAGTGCCTTATAGACTGCAGCTACCTGCTGAACTCAGCAGTGTACACCCCGTGTTCCATGTTTCCAATTTGAAGAAGTGCCTATCCAATGAAACTCTCGTCATTCCATTGGAAGAAATCGAAATCAATGAGAATCTCCTATTCGTCGAAGAACCGGTTGAAATCATGGACAGGGAAGTGAAACGTACTAAACAAAGTCGCATTCCGATTATGAAAGTTCGGTGGAACGCGAAATGTGGACCGGAATTCACATGGGAACACGAAGACCAGATGAAGTAGAAATACCATCACCTATTCCAGCATTCTCAAATCTAGCTTTAAAAAGAATTTCAAGACGAAATTCCCTCTAACGGGGGGATGATGTCACAACTAGGAATTCTGATGCTTTGTAAACACTTAACAAGGATAACATTGTAACTAAAACTTGAAAGCGTGTATGATGCTTATTCAATGACAACAAAATTTCCATTAAACACTCTATACAAACATTCAAATAGTCAACAAAAGGTTGGAAATCCTAGAAATCCCGGTTTAAGTCCATTATGGACTAGGATTTCCTTATTGGGCCTAATGGACCAATAAGCTTCCAATTTGACTGTTTTGGGCTTAGGACCCTTAAATGGGACCTAATTGGACCTATTTGCATGAAACTTAACATTTTGGGCCATAATGGATCTAAAATGGATTAGTTTACCTATAATGGGCCTTATTGGGCCATAACAAATCTAATTAGCCCTAATGGGTCATAAATCTGTTCTTTTATACAAGATTGGGCCGTAAGCTACCCTAAGGGCCCAATAGGCCAAAAACCATCAAATTGGACTTCATATTATCGGACTCAAGCACTAAAGGCCCAAACCACCTCTCTCCTTTCTCCCGCTTGGTCTAACATGTATATAAAAAAAAGGAAAGGAAATGGAGGTTGACTTTGGAGGTACTACCTCCATATTACACAACAAATAATAAGACAATTGTATCTCATACTTCCATGCAAGATTATATGATCCAACATGCATCAAGGTTTCTCTCTCTCCTCTATTCTTGATATCTCGGCCGAGAGCCACAACCCACACACATAAACTTCTTCAAACATCTTCCTTAATCACTCTTAAGTATTCTCTTCCTTCTCCCTCCAAAAATCTTGAAGTGTTGCTTGTGTATCAAGGGGATTTCCACAAGAACATCATCATTTCTTCGTAATTTATACATATCCAAGAATTATATAACTCTTTTCTCATGTTGGATCACTTCTCTTAAACATTTTTGGTAATCATACTCCTAGAATTATCTCAAGTTCGAGATCTACTCAAAGGTGTTGCTAGGACCAAAAACCTCTTCATCTTTTCTTCAAAAACCGAACCCACAAACCCAATCTGAGTTCATACCCCTCTATTTTCGGTTTTCACATGTTTTATGGGGGAGAATACAAGTAAAAGGTGTAGATCTATGTGCATTTGTATGTTATGTGTGATTTCTTGTGTTTATGTGGTAAATATGTGCCAAAAATGAAAGATATTTCGAGATCTATAGTTCAAGGAGGAAAAATATGTGATCTAGGATGTATTACACTTAACAAGTTAAGAAAAACTACCATATAAGGTTTATAATAAGCATGTTACAACATAAAACTCATTATTGGACTATTTTTGTCAAATAAAAAAAAGTTGGGGAAAAAGTTGTCATTTAGAGTTTTTACAAGGATCAAAAAGGTCAAAACATTCAAAATAGAAGTTTTTATAAACACCATGCTTTTTAAAGGACTAAAAATGTAAATTTTAGCCTAATGGGCTAAAATTTTGGGCTTTTCGGCCCATAGGCCCAAATTTGCGAAAAATATGGTTTTAAGGGGGCTGAAATGGTAAATTTCTCAAAATAGTGGGTAGAAAAGTAAATAAATCTATTTCAGGGGTTAAAATGACCCTATTTGCAAAAAGGATTAAAAATGTAAAGTTTTTAGATTTTGGGTCAAATTTGTAAAAGTTGCGAAACGTTTGGATTATAAATGAAAATCTTTTTACTAAAGGGTCTGAAACTGCCAAAAAGTAAACATTGGGCTGAAAACATTATTTAAATAAGTCTTTGGGTCAAAATGTCAAGAAAATGGTTTAAGGACCTAAAATATCATTTTTTATAAAATGGGACTAAAATGGTCATTTTTATTAAAGAAGGGCTGAATAGGTCAAACCAATATTTTTGAGTCAATTATTTTATTATTAAGATATATGGTTCAAAAATACCAAATTATAACTTATGAATTTAGAATGAAAAATATACATATACTTTCATAAATTTAAATATTGTTATAAAACAATCGACAAACTTTGTGCCTTTGCGATTCAACAATTGTTCAAACAGAATTCCCGACATTTATACTATACAAAACAAGTAAACATTCAAATTGTTGGGCTTGAAAGATTTTAATCATGCTTATTGGGCCTTCGTGACCCATTAACATGACTTTTGGGCCTAACATAAATAATACATGTTTATTGGGCCTCCTGTGACCCAATTACATGCTTAAGGGACCCTCAATGACTTTTACATGCTATTAGGCCTCAGTGGCCCATTAGCATTGCTAGTAAGGTCCAAATAAATCATATGCGAAATAGGCCAATGCATCCTCCGTATACTCGACAGCCTAAAATAACAAACGTGATTAGTAGGACCTCGTGGTCCTCTTCTCCTCGTCTGTTAGGCTTACCTTCTATTCAAGTAAACAAAAATCAGGTCGTTAATCAAGGTTAATCAAATTCATTTGGATTAAGTGTGTAATAACGGACGACACCAATAAGTGTCAGTCGTAGTCTGAAGTTATAATCAAAGTCTCCTGGAGCGAGAGCGAGAGTTTGTGTATAGAGCTAAATGATGGGTTTTAGCCATATAAACTTTCCTATGTGCGCATGCAAAACCCTAATGCTTGGATCTAGGCTTTCTAATTAAACATGCTTTGAATCCAAGACTTCTAATGACTATTTAGGAATAAGAACAATGATAAACCAGATCTAGAATCATACTTTTGAATTCCTTGTTGATCTTGTTGTCTTGGAGCTTCTAGAGTCGCAATTGTCACTCCTCTAATGGCTTACAAACACCAAATAGAAAGGAGGATGATTTAGGAGAGAGGAGAGGGGAGGAATTCAGCCAGGGCTTCTCTACTTTAGGTGAAGGACCGAATTCCTTATGCCATAGGGTCTATTTATACTTGTAGACTCCTTAAGTGTTACAACCTAAACCCTAATTGGATAATCTTCTCTTAAAGCTATCCAAATCCATTCCTTAGATAACCCCTTGGACGATTTGAAGCTATCCTAGCTTCTAGAATCCGTCCAATACATATCTATATGGATTTACAGTCTAAAGTTTAACTATCAAACAATTGACAGTTTATACCCTCTTATTTAATTAATCTCTTTAAGTCACCAAATTAAGTCCAATTAATTCTATGACTTATATTAATCAAATAACAATATTATTATTCTTTATATTATTCTCATAATATATTAATAATATTTACTCTCTCTTAATAAATCATCCTATCAAGTTGCTATGGTGAAGGCAACCCAAAAGGACCATGCACAACCGGGTCAAATACTTGTCTAATATAGTTGCAGCCTTAGACACTATTCCAACAGTCTCCCACTTGGATAAGTCTAGTAACTATATGCACAAGTACAATTCGGTTTGCAATCGTAGCTCTCAAAGATGTTGTCAAACTCTGATCTAATCAATCTTGTCCTTTAGATAAGGGATCGTACAGTCCTCTGTTAGATATCATGCTGACAATCCTATGGAATGGTTAGTCAAGCATTTAGGTTTCTCGATCTCTGATTTATTTGACATAGAACTTAATCGAACACATCAATTTAGTTCTGACCGGGCCCGACACATAAGTCAAATCAAATCATCGAGCGGCCGAGATATCGCTTTTACCTTCTTAGATAAAAGTTACAGATAAACTTCGACTTATATGCATTTACTTATTCATTAACCAACTATACACAACAATGCGTTTTATAACACCGAGTTACTGATGCGTTTTCGCATTATCAATGTACAATCAATTAACAAATAACAAACCATATATCTAGGTTTTAAGACTATATGATATTATCGTCTTGCGGTCACCCTTTTATATCATATTCCATAAGGTGATTCCAGCAAGCGCGGGTTTGTTCCAATGCTCAAAACTTGTTCATAAGCACTCATGAACGTTGCAGCAACCCTTTGCTATGTCTAACACCATTTAGACAATCTACACACCAATTCATGACAATCTTCATTCATATCTACTTCCAACATATGAACAATTGTGGACAATTTGAACAATTCGATTATTCCTAATAAACTCAATTATTCTGGAAGTCAAAACATGCAAAGTGAAACAATAGTTAAACAATTAACATAAGAGAGTAACATTACTCATAAATAAAACTCCTTTATTTAATCATCAAATGTTAATTACATTTATCTATTACACGTTTCTAATACTATCTAATCTATGCTAATATCATCCTTCAGCCCAATACTCCTAGCATGCTGCAAGTGCTTAACCCTACTCAGTCCCTTCGTAAGCGGATCTGCTGGGTTATCTTCTGATGATATCCTCTTCACTACGAGTTGTCCTTCTTCTAGACGATGTCTAATGAAGTGATATTTTCTGTCGATATGTCTTGATCTACCATGATCCCTCGGTTCCTTGGTCAAGGCAACCGCTCCTTCATTATCACAGAAAATCTCCATGGGCTCCTTTATGGCGGGTACAACTCCAAGATCACCGATGAAGTTTTTTAGCCATATTGCCTCCTTCGACGCTTCGCTCGCTGCAATGTACTCTGATTCGCACGTTGAATCAGCTACGATTTCCTGCTTGGAACTCTTCCATGTCACTGCTCCTCCATTTAGGGTAAAGACTCAGCCCGACTGCGAACGGTAGTTGTCCCTGTCGGTCTGAAAACTGGCGTCACTATACCCTCGCACCTTCAAGTCATCACTCCCTCCGAGGACTAAGAACCATTCCTTCGTCCTCCGAAGGTACTTAAGGATATTCTTCACCGCAATCCAATGTGCTCTGCCAGTATTCCCTTGATACCTGCTAAACATGCTCAAAGCGAAGGCTACATCAGGGCGAGTACAAGTCATAGCGTACATGATTGAGCCAACTGCGGAAGCGTATGGTACTCGGCTCATTTCTGCTATCTCAGTTGCGGTACTTGGACTTTGAGTCTTACTCAACTTGGCATTACTTTGTATTGGTAATTCTCCCTTCTTCGAGTTCTCCATACTAAAAAGTTTTAGTACCTTCTCTAAGTAAGTGTTCTGATTAAGTCCAATTAGTCTCTTACTTCTTTCTCTTACTATCCTTATTCCTAAAATGTAAGAAGCCTCTCCGAGGTCCTTCATAGCGAAGCACTTCCCGAGCCAGGACTTAACTTCCTGCAGAGTCGGGATGTCGTTTCCTATGAGTAATATGTCATCGACATATAGAACGAGGAAGCTTACTATACTCCCACTGGCTTTGACATATACACATGATTCGTCTTCGCTTCGTACAAATCCAAACTCTTTGACTTTCTCATCGAAGCAAAGATTCCATCTACGAGATGCTTGCTTAAGTCCATAAATGGACTTCTCAAGCTTACACACTCTATTCGGATGCTTTGGATCCACAAACCCCTCTGGCTGAGCCATGTAAACATCCTCAGCCAACTTTCCGTTAAGGAAAGCGGTCTTGACATCCATTTGCCAAATCTCATAATCATGAAATGCGGCAATAGCTAGCATCACTCTAATAGATTTTATCTTCGCAACTGGTGAGAATGTCTCATCATAGTCAACTCCGAGAGTTTGAGTAAAGCGCTTCGCAACCAATCGCGCTTTATATGTGTGTACGTTTCCATCCGCGTCGGTCTTCTTCTTGAAGATCCATTTGCACCCAATGGTCTTACGTCCGGGCACATAATCAACCAAATTCCAAACTTGGTTATCATACATGGATTGGATCTCGCTATCCATTGCCTCTTTCCATTTCGCAGACTCCGGGCCTGCCATGGCTTCCTTATAGCTATTAGGTTCATCAAGGTTTATTAGTGTACCATCACTAATATACGTGTCCCCTTCGGTAGTAATATGAAAACCATAAAACTGGGGATGAACTCTAACTCTATCGGAACGTCTAAGAGGTATGGACTCGTCAATCGATTCAACCAGAGTTTCCTCCTCGGGTTGAGTGCCAGCGGTAGAGGTTCCTTCATCTATCGACTCTTGAATCTCTTCAAGCTCGATTTTCCTCCCACTGTCTCCTTGGCCTATGAGTTCTCGCTCTCGGAAAACTCCTCTCCTCGCAACAAAGACAACATTGTCCTTCAGTCTATAGAATTCCAAAGGATGTCTGCGGGTAGCCGATGAAAATACATCGCTCACTTCGAGGTTCGAGCTTGTCGTGAGTATCTCGTCTTATGAAAGCCTCTCAACCCCAAACCTTGATATGTGCCAATGAGGGAGCTTTCCCTGTCCACATCTCGTGAGGTGTTTTGGCAACCTTCTTAGTAGGGACTCGATTAAGGATATGGGCGGCAGTCTCTAAGGCATACCCCCAGAAAGAGATAGGTAGTGAAGCACGACTCATCATAGAGCGAACCATATCCAATAAGGTTCGATTACGCCTTTCTGCCACACCATTCAACTGCGGTGTCCTAGGAGGCGTCAATTGCGAAACTATTCCACACTCCTTGAGATAATCGTGGAATTCAAGACTTAGGTACTCTCCTCCTCGATCGGATCGAAGCATCTTGATTTTCCTGCCCAATTGATTCTCCACTTCATTCTTGAACTCTTTGAACTTTTCAAAGGTTTCTGACTTTTGCTTGATTAAATAGATATACCCATATCTACTATAATCATTGGTAAAGGTCACGTAGAAGCGGTTCCCATCCTTTGTGGTTGATCTAAACGGTCCACATACATCGGTATGTATTAGGTCCAATAGACCCTCACCCCTTTCACACGTACTCGTAAAGGGTGATTTAGTCATCTTTCCAAGTAAACAAGACTCGCATGTGTCATCTTCCCTAATGTCGAATGACTCCAACACTCCATCCTTTTGGAGTTGGGCCATGCGTTTCTTGTTGACATGTCCAAGACGATAATGCCACAAGGATGCTTTATCCATACTAGTGGAAGAATCTATATTCAAAACATCATTTCCTAAGTTATCAACAATCATAACAGTTTCAAAAATTCCATTACATGGTATAGCTTCAAAGTAAAAGACACCATTTAGATAAGCCAAAATAGAACCATTCTCATTATTAAAAGAAAATCTAAAACCTTGTCTATATAAACCATGAAATGAAATGATGTTTCTAGCCATTTCTGGCGAATAGCAACAATTGTTCAAATCTAAACATAAATTATTCTTAAGCACTAAAGAATACACTCCAATCTTGGTCACAAGCGACGATCTTCTATTCCCCATGATTAGATTGATCCTTCCTTGCTCCACATGCCTACTTCTTCTTAGTCCCTGCACATTAGAACAAATGTGGTAACCACAACTGGTATCAAGAACCCAAGAAATAGCATGATTAGAATCGTTAGATTTAATTGTATATATACCTGCGAAAGATGGCTTGATCTTTCCTTCTTTGATTGCTTGCAGGTACTCTGGGCAGCTTCTCTTCCAATGTCCTATCTTGTGGTAGTGGTGGCACTCTGCCTCCTTAGGGTTTGGGCAGGGCTTAGCGGGATCAACTTTGGTCCCACTAGAAGAGGCACCATCTCGGGCTTTAACCTTGTGATAGTTCTTAGACGAGGCCTTCCTCTTCTTTCCCTTTCCTTGACCAATAGCCAAGACAGGAGCAGCAGGTGGATTGGGAGTTGGTGCAACAGACTTGTCTTTGAAGTTGCTCTTAGCAACCCTCAAGAGACCTTGGAGTTTTCTTAGGGTGACCTCCTCTTTGTTCATGTGGTAGGTCATCCTAAATTGATTATACATCGGAGGCAAAGAGTGAAGCACCATGTCGATCGCCAAGTCTTCCCCAAAGTCAACATTTAACTTGCGAAGGCGGTCGACATACCTTTGCATCTTTTGCAGGTGCACGGTAAGAGATTCTCCATGACCCATCTTGGTGGAAATCATGTTGGTGAAAATCTCATAACGCTCTTGTCTCGCGTTCTGGTGGTATCTCTCCAATAAGTCTTGATGCACCTCGTACGGGTACATGTCCTCATAGGACTTTTGGAATTCGGAGTTCATGGTGGCTATCATAATGCAATGTACCTTCATTGCATCTCGCTCATGAGTTTCAAAAGCGGTAATTTCAGCCGGAGTAGCGATTTTAGGGTTGATCTTCTCGAGCCTCTCATCGAGGATATACTCCTTATCCTCATAGCGAGCAATGGTGCGAATGTATCTTATCCATTCGCTAAAGTTCGTTCCATCGAAGGTGACCTTTTGGAAAAGGCTCATCAACGTGAAAGAACTAGCAGCAGCGTTGTTTGTGTTCGACATCTACAAAAAGAAGAAAGGACAAAGATAGATTAGAATAAGAATTCCTAATTATCACCCAATAAGAAAAATTAGGGCTAGGATCCAAAAATAACATTTACATATTAGAAAAGGGATGCCGTAATCCAACATGCAAATAAATTGAAGGTAATTGAATGACGATTCACTAATTCTCCATTTCAAAAACTTAACTATTAGACCTAAATGTATTGAGAATTCCTAGGTTCGGATGAGATTCATTGAAACTATTCAATGGCATGTTTAAATCTCGATATGCCCCTCTTGTTTGTGACTGGGATACCGAGGATCACAAAGCGGGTGTGAATTACCATGCAAATTCACATGGTGCCTTCTTTGTGACGATCACCTATTCGATGTGCCGGTAAACCACACACGCTCCATCGAACTATGATAAACAATGAATCACCCTTTGCCACCTTTGCTTAGAACCACTTAGTGTGCGGGTAAACCACACACGCTCCACTAACTTCTTAGCAAGGGTGCAAAGTGTAATTTCATGGGATTGCATCAACTCACTTTTCCTAAAGTAACTAAGATTGGGAAATTTTTAAAAATGTGTAGTTACTTTGTATTACTTATTATACTTTTAATGAGAGGATGAAGTTGCCCTATCCTACCCGTTCGGCTAACGACCCTCCACCGATCAAGCAAGCGGTGGGTATGAGTGTACACCCATTAAGCGCCATTTTATAGGTCGTAACCTTATACCCACCTTATAGATCGGTTTCGTGAATGAGGCCTACTAACGGTAAGACTAGCATTTTAGTTATACATATATATATATATATATATATATATATATATATATATATATATATATATATATATATTATTCTTGTAATATTATATTAGTATAGGGTTGCATTTTAAACCTTTTAAAATCTAGGGTTTGAAATTTAAATTGTCTAAATTAAAACTTTTAATCACAAAATATAAATTTCAAAACTTGAGGACAAGTTTTAAACATTTAAAACATGGAGGATCAAATAACAAATAATTTCAATTAACAATGAATTTCCTAATTATCTATATTTGATTTATTCAAGATTTCTTTCAAGATAATTACCAAAATAATCAAAATAATTAATTAATTATCATATAAGGAAATTAAATATTTTATTAGTTGATAAATATCTTTAATTAGATCAAGATTATAGTCATATATATCAAAAAAATTGGATTAGGGTTGATCTAATATGATTAAGGTAAGTTTCCATAAGATAATCATGAAGAAATCCCGAATTTGGCCATTCCTGACGCTTGGACTCACGAGTGCACAAAGGGACTCGCCGAGTCCACTTTGGAACTCGCCGAGTCCATGACTCAGAAACACAAAAATCGAATTTTGTAGTTTAGTTTCAGACAATTAAGCAACAATTTAATGAAAACCAAGCTAGGCTCTGATACCACTGATGGGTTTTAGCCATAAGAACTTTCCTATGTGCGCATGCAAAACCCTAATGCTTGGATCTAGGCTTTCTAATTAAACATGCTTTGAATCCAAGACTTCTAATGACTATTTAGGAATAAGAACAATGATAAACCAGATCTAGAATCATACCTTTGAATTCCTTGTTAATCTTGTTGTCTTGGAGCTTCTAGAGTCACAATTGTCACTCCTCTAATGGCTTACAAACACCAAATAGCAAGGAGGATGATTTAGGAGAGAGGAGAGGGGAGGAATTCGGCCAGGGCTTCTCTACTTTAGGTGAAGTACCAAATTCCTTATGCCATAGGGTCTATTTATACTTCTAGACTCCTTAAGGGTTACAACCTAAACCCTAATTGGATAATCTTCTCTTAAAGCTATCCGAATCCATTCCTTAGATAACCCCTTGGACGATTTGAAGCTATCCTAGCTTCTAGAATCCGTCCAATACATATCTATATGGATTTACAGTCTAAAGTTTAACTATCAAACAATTGACAGTTTATACCCTCTTATTTAATTAATCTCTTTAAGTCACCAAATTAATTCCAATTAATTCTATTATTTATATTAATCAAATAACAATATTATTATTCTTTATATTATTCTCATAATATATTAATAATATTTACTATCTCTTAATAAATCATCCTATCAAGTTGCTATGGTGAAGGCAACCCAAAAGGACCATGCACAATCGGGTCAAATACTTGCCTAATATAGTTGCAGCCTTAGACACTATTCCAACACTATACGGGGGTGACGCCCCCACACCTAATTTGTTCGCTACAGTTAGACTCGGCCAGTCTAGGGTGACAAAATCTTAAGATCAATTTCAGCATTCACTAGAATGCCAAGACAGACGAACTAGTCATTATCATGCATGGTTATACGGACTCACATAGAGATCCAATACCATCGAAGTAATCAGGGGAAATCATATTCATTTGTTGTGATGATATAATAATACAAAACGATCACACTATTTTATCGGAAAACATTGGGTTTTTCGGGGAAATCAACATTATTCACTTGTACTTTCAATAACTATAATGCAAAACTTCTCATTTATACATGATTTGAAATCATTCATGCATATACCCATGGATCATCACACTTTTTGTATAAACAGTTACCGTTTCAGAAAATATCAGATTTTCTGGGTTTTATAAACTACACAAAACATTTTCATATCAAACCTGCTTATGAACTCACCAACATTCTATATGTTGACGTTTTCAAAATAACTTGTATTCTCAGGTAATAGATAAGTTGAAGAACAATACCAAGTGTGTTAGAATGTTATGTTTTGAAAACTCTCAAACAAGTTATGCTATGGATATGTAATATTTAGACAATGTACTTGATGTTAACAAGGTCAGTTGTAATGTATTAATGCAGGGTGATGTTTATGTTATGTTTCATGTATATTCATTGTGATGATATTTCAATTTAAGTCACGCGAGCCCTCAGACGTTTCCGCCGTCTGGTTCGGGGGTGTGATAGATATGGAATAGAATCAATCTCATTGTCTAATACTTTGTTTCCTGATTTCTAATTTGTAATGACATAGAACTTCTAATTGAACACATCAATTAAGTCCTAGCCAGCCCCGACACTATAAGTCAACACCAAATCACCGAGGGGCCCAACGACATCGCTTTTCCCGTTACGAAAAATAGAACAAATAAAATTTGACATATATGCTTGCACCATTTACTCATCAAATCATGCATACGTTTTATAACATCAAGTTACTGATGCGTTCATTTATCATCAATGCACAACTGATATGTAAACCACAACTCATATATCTCCGTTTCAAGATTATAAGATATTATCGTCTCAAAGTTACACGTGATAAATTCCATGAAGTATCTGAGCGTGGGTTAATCCAATAGTTAAATAACTATTTCAAAGTCTTATGAATATTGTAGCAATACTATTGCTATGTCTAAAACCTTTTAAACAATCTACAATCTAACTCATGACAGTCTTAGTTCACTACTTACTTCCAAAAGTAAGATTGACTATGGAGTTTTGAATAATCAAAATTATTCGGGAAGTAAAACATGCAAACCGAATACAATAATAAACAATTGACAAAAGGTAGTAAAAAAACTCATAAATAATTCTCTATTATTTAATCACCAAAAGTCAATTACATTTTTTTGTTACAAGTTTCAAATAACTATCTAACTACTAAAACTAATATCATATTTCACACCAATGCTCCTAGCATGCTGAACATGCTTGACCCTACTCATACCCTTTGTGAGGGGATCCGCAGTATTCTATTCAGATGACACCCGCTTTACAACGAGGTGACTCTACTCTATGTCTGATGAAATGGTATTTTCTATCGATATGTCTTGATCGGCCGTGATCTATTGGTTCCTTAGTCAATGCAACCTATCCTTCATTATCACAGAAAATTTCCATTGTCTCCTTGATGACTGGAACAACTCCAAGGTCTCCAATGAATTTCTTTAATCAAATTTCCTCCTTTTATGCTTCGCTCACCGCTATGTACTCTGATTCACAGGTAGAATCTACCATCGTCTCTTGTTTGGAACTTTTACAGGTTACCGCTCCTCCATTTAAGGTAAACACCTAGCCAGACTGAGAACGGAAGTTGTCTTTGTCTGTTTGAAAGTTGGCATCACAATTCCCAGTTACTCTCAACATGTCACTGCCACCAAGCACAAGGACCAAGTCCTTAGTTCTTCGGAAATACTTGAGAATATCCTTAATTGCTATCCCATGAGCTTTACCTAAATTACCTAGATAACAACTGACCATGCTTAATGCAAAAGCCACATCAGGAAGAGTACATGTCATAACATACATGATAGATCCAACAGCAGAAGCATATGGAACTCTACTCATTTCTGATATCTCTGCATCAATACCCGTGCTCTGAGTCTTACTTAGTTTGGTATTACTCAGTATAGGCAGTTCTCCTTTCTTGGAATTTTCCATGCTAAAATGTTTTAGCACCTTTTCCAAGTATGTACTTTGACTAAGTCTGATTATTCTTTTACTCTTGTCTTTTAAAATCATTATCCCTAGAATATAGGCAACCTCTCTTAGATCCTTCATAGCGAAACACTTTCCAAGCCAAGACTTTACCTGTTTCAAAGTTGGAATGTCGTTTCCTATACGAAGTATGTCATCAACATACAATACCAAGAAGGTTACTATACTCCCACTAGCTTTGACATATATACAAGATTCATCTTCACTTCTAAAGAAGCCAAACTCTTTGAACTTCTTGTCAAAGAAAAGATTCCATCTGCGAGAAGCTTGTTTCAATCCATAGATTAATTTATCAAGATTACACACTATATTTGGATACTTTTAATCTACAAAACCCTATAGTTGACTCACGTAAACATTCTCAACAAACTTTCCATTAAGGAAAGCGGTTTTGACATCCATTTGCCAAATTTCCATCCATGTCGGTCTTCTTCTTGAAGATCCATTTGCACCCAACTGTCTTACAACCTGGTATATTAATAACCAAATTCCAAACTTGGTTTTCATACATAGACTTGATCTCGCTGTCCATTGCCTCTTGCCATTTGGTTGACTCAGGGTCTGCCATTGCTTGCTTGTAGTTAGCAGATTCATCCAAATTTACCAGAGTACTATTATTGATAAACATATCACCATTTGTAGTAATATGAAAACCATAGAACTTATGTAACATTCTAAATCTACCGGAACACCTAAGAGGTAATGATTCGTCAATTGGTTTAACAGGAATTTCTTCCTCTGGTTGACCCTAGCGTCTTCAGAGGCTCCTTTATTGTTTGATTCTTGAATCTCTTCAAGATCAACTGTACTCCCACTATCCTCTTTTCATATGAGCTCTCTCTCATGAAAGACTCCCCATCGTGCTACAAAGACCATGTTCTCACTAGGTCTATAGAACAAATATCCAAAGGACTTATATGGATAGCCGATGAAGATACATATCTCACTTCGAGGTTAAAGCTTTTCATGAGTCTCTCATATTATGAAAGCTTCACAACCCTAAACCTTGATATGTGCTAACGAGGAAAACTTCCCAGTCCACATCTCTTAAGGTGTTTTGGCTACCTTCTTAGTTGGGACAAGATTATGAATGTGGGCGGTAGTCTCTAAGGCGGACCTCCAGAATGAAATTGGAAGAGAAGCTCGACTCATCATGGAAAGAACCATGTCTAACAAGGTTCAATTGCGCCTTTCATCCACACCATTAAGTTTTGGTGTCCTAGGTGGTTTTAATTATGAAACTATTCCACATTCCTTGAGGTAGTCATGGAACTCGATACTAAGATACTCACCGCCTCTATTGGATCTAAGCATCTTTATCTTCCTGCCAATTGATTCTCGAGTTCTTATTTACACTCTTTGACCTTTTCGAAGGTTTCTGACTTATACTTGATTAAGTAGATATAGCCATATCTGCTAGAATCCTCAGTAAAAGTCACACAAAATCGATTAGCATCCATTATGGTAGATCTGAAGGGCCCACACACATCTGTGTGTATGAGATCCAACAAACCTTCACCTCTTTCACGAGAACCAGTGATAGGTGAATTTGTCATCTTACCCAAAAGACAAGATTCGGATGTATCTTTTGACCTTAAGTCAATTGATTCCAACACTCCATCCTTTTGGAGTTAGGCAATGCATTTGTTGTTAACGTGTCCAAGACGACAATGCCACAAGCATTCTTTGTTCATACCATTAGACGAATTAATATGAAATACAATATTACCTAAATTGTCTACTGTGATATCCCCAATTTCACGGTCATTTTGAAAATTTTATTTATGCTTATTTAAAAATCAGAGTAACCATTTTGAAGAATAATATTGCGGAATTTGTTCCCAAAAAAACATGATAGATATATTATCAAAGCATATCCAAAGAAATGTATTTTGTTTATATTAAAAGTTTGGGATGTCATTGTCAATACAGAAACATAAGCACAAATAGACCTTACATTCATTTACACTAATGATTTACATATCCTTTAATTTATCAATGTAATGTGTCTCCGTATCAATACATGTGATACAAATAAAATGAGTGGGTTAGGTTGGGAAACCTGGTGAGTACATAGCGATTTCAACCCACAATAATAAGGTTATTATGTTTCATCATCAAACAATTAACCTAATTACCCATCCCCATTATCTTCTTTATTCTTAAGTATCTTCTCTAAGAATCATCTATTCCTCAATATTTATTCCTAAGGATTGTCCTAAGGAATAGGCACAAAGTCCATCGCTGCCAGGGTTTATGTAACAGGCACTAAGTCCATAGTTGCTGGTGTTATCTGTTAGGCACTAAGTCCATAGCTGCCAATGTTCATCTATAGGGCACTAAATCCGTAGTTGCCAACATTTATTTGTAAGGAACTAAGTCTATAACTTTCAATGTTTATTTGTGAGGCACTAAGTCAATATCTGCCAGGGTTCTTAGAGTACATCTGGTGAACATATCGTTTACAAAACCTATAGGTTGTGAGCCTGCTAGCGTTCCACTGGATTGTCTGGAATAATTTGTGGTTGTCATCCATACTCTGCTAGATGACTGGGCCATCGCTTGGGTCAAGGATTCTCATCATCTTTCACCTCTCATTATATATATCATCTTTCATCTACCCATCTTTACCCATCATAATTATAGGTATAAAATACATATACAGTTTAAATCAAGTAAAACATGTATAAATCGTTCATCTATCATAGATATCAAGAACACAGATAATATGCACACTTAGCACGTAATTTATTGTGACTAATTATTAGTCTAGATTTACAAGCATTATTGTTTTATAAGTTTTACACAATACTTTTCAACTACAATGTACAGACATGGGCCAAACATGAAACATAGGAAGGTAGGACCATTTTGGCATTTAAGCTGTTTTGAAATCCAACAACCCTATGTGGCCCTTCAAACCAGATTCCCCATACCACGAGTAGTTAAAAGGTATTATAATAACACTTTGCATATTTTATAATACATACGTATGTTGTTTATAGGTTAATAATAATGATAATGAAATTAAACATAAGCTATACTTATAGTAGGGTAAGAATAACTCACTTACAATGGAGTTTAGCGAAGAACCGGGCTCTGCACGGGCATAACTTCTAAGTTGAAAGATCTTCTTCACGAGACCTTCTGGCGCTCCGGGAGTCGCTACTAACTCCTAAGAAGGGCTTGAGAAAATCCTTAAGGCTTTAGGAGTGTTTGGGATAATAGAAATGGAAAGGTGTCAAGAAATTGGATGATTTGCGCCTCTATTTATAGGCTAGAAATGGCTCAATGCATCATGTTACTGAGCCCAACACATCGTTTTGGGGTTCCAGGTGTCATCATCTAATGGCAAGGCGTGGGGAAGAAGCAGTGGCTTAGATCATGCCATGTGTCACTCGTTGGTCATTCGAAAAACCAATTATCTTCTAAAATCCGTAACTTTAGCATACAGGATCCGTTTTTGATGTTCTTTATATGCACGCGTACGTATCGGCAGGATCTACAGCTTTTGTTTAGATTCCGTCAGATAATTTTGAATTCCGTTAAAAATTCATAACTTTGCCATCCGACATCCGTTTTCGACTTTCTTTATATCGTAGAGCTCCTATTAATGATATCTTCAATTCTCATTTAGGTTGTTTCGGCTCAAAATCAATCAGTCTAAAATTCGATTTCCAGGATGTGTGCTGTTATGCGAAATCTTAGAAAAATCTTAACTTCCTCATACAAAGTCAAATTTGAACGTTATCTATATGCACGCTCTCGGTTTAACGTCTACTATGACCTTCGTTAAGATCTCTAAGGCTAAAAGGTAGTTTATCAAAAATTCACTTTTTACGTTACACGGTGTCGTGCTTGTTTAGCCGTAAAACTTCGTGGGGTCATAACTTATTTGTTATAACTCGGATTTCAACGTTCTTTATATGTACGACACCCTTGTAACATATACTATAACTTGGTTAAGACTATTTATTCTAAATAATCTTCTATCAAAAATTCATTTTTAACACTTATTATCTCTAAATTGACTAGCCCGAATCTGCGGACGTTACAATTATCTCTCCTTTAGATTGATTACGTCCCTGAATCATCAACAAAACAAGGTTTGTGTAATGACTGAATACGTTATCTTTTCATCCTAGGTAATAATCGTAACTTTATGTCCTTTCAAATGAGTATCTAACTCTTGGATTTCTTGACTGTTGGTGGTGCTCAATCTTGCACCCGATCTTCATACTATGTTGGACTTTCAATCATAACCTTCAAGTTACAAACTTGATCCTTATTGAAGACCCCTACTTAACTTTAGATAAGTTCTTTACTTCTATTACCATAATACACCGATGTGTCATGTTCTAATGACTTCTCAACGTATGATGCAACGCTTAGACTCAGGTCTTTTAGAGTCAAATTCTAGAACGGAATATACCTTCCTTCATGTTCTAGTGTGATATAATCACATTCTAGCATGTAGCACTTCTAGATACAAGCTTTTTACTTTAACAACGATTGAGATACTTCTATTGATTGCTTCGATAATCTTTTAATTTAATCTTCTGGCTTAAGTCTGATGCTACATCGAACTTGGTTCTCTGAACCACATATAATACATATCTTAGTCGGACTCGATATGATATGGACACAAGGTTCAGAATAATAATCATCTTCTTAGTCATTACCAAAATGATGTTAACGACAGACATGAACAAAACATAATCAATTACTAGCTCCTTCGTAACCTTGTGACTTTCCCTGATCCAAGTGTGAATCTTGTGCTTCCGATAGAATAGGCATCTACTACCTTTCACACCTATTCATAATCGTCCCAAGTATTGTCTCGTAGTTCACCAAGTCACCATACATGTATTTCACAGTCATTTAACACATCATATAGTATAACTAAGGTTTATATTATTTGTTGAAACAATTACACAGATGTTCAAGTTCACCCTACACTAGCCCTCTTATAATAGGCTACACCACATGATACTATCAATAGAGATACTTCATATCTTGATCTTTGGATATATAGATCCTCACTCCTGATCCCTTGCACTGTCACCTGCTTCGTCAAGGATCATCTGGAATGCTCTTTCCTTTAGATTCAGCGGTGCATTTGGCCTTGCCGCTTCATTTTTCTTCGGGAAATCGTTTGACATATACACTTGTCTCCACATTCGTAGCATACCTTATCATTAAGCGTACAATCTCTGGAATAGTAACCGATCCTTCCACACTTGTAGCAAGTCACTTCTCCATCACATCTCCCATAATGCTTCTTCTTGCACGTTTCACACCACGTGGCTCCATACTTTTGGTCATCCATGTTGGATTTCGAGAATCTTCATTTCTTATCAGGTCTTGAGGATCCTTCAAGCTTCCTCTTTTCTCATGCCTTATCTTTTTCTAGACCATTTTCTGTTATCTAGGTCTTTACATTTTTAGCTGCCCAAATGGCGGCCTTTAAGGTGGTTGCTTGTTTGACCATTGGACCAAAGCCTACTAGTAATCCATTAGCAAACTTTTTGACCTTGGAGAGTTCAGTTGGAACTAAATAAGGAACAAGCTTCATCTTCTCCGTAAAACTTACAGCATACTCGCTGATGCTCATCCTTCCCTTCTTTAGATTCTGAAACTCGTTGTTGATCTCCAAAAGATCCTGCTCTGAGCAGTACTGCATTCTCAGTTGCACCAAAAAGTTCTCCCAAGAAATTTTATTATCTGCTCCTTTGGGCATGGTATCAGCTAGTAGCTTCCACCAACTTAATAGCCAGTCTTCAACAGTGTTATCGCAAGGGCGGTCTTATGTTTTTTGTTGCAGTCGCAACTTTCAAACATCATCTCCATCTCGGAGATCCAATCAATGACATATACCTGTCTTGGGCTTCCAGAAAGACCCGGTGGCTTGGATACCATGAAATCCTTGTACTTGCATCTACATCCATCATTTCCTCCATTGGGTTGGTTTCTTCTAACCACTCGTGGCTCAGCTTGACTGATAGTCTGACTATTTGACTGTTCAATGTTCAATTCAGGTTGTACAATGGGTACAGTAGGTTCATCCCTATTAAGCAACACTTTCCTCATTCCCTCCCTCTGCTCAATCATCATAGCGTGAATCATTGCTTGAACAATGGGTACAGTAGGTTCACTCCAAAAACTAATTATCTTCTAAAATCCGTAACTTTTACATACGAGCTCCATTTTGACATTTTTTATATGCACGCGTAGGTATTGATGGGGTCTACAACTTTAGTTTAGACTCTGACGGCTAATTTTGACTTTATTTTTAAAGTTATATTTTAACAGACTTAAACAGTTAAAGTCCATTAAAAATTCATAACTTTGTCATCTGACGTCTGTTTTTGATTGTCTTTATATCGTTGATCTCCTATTAATGAGATCTTCTATTATCATTTAGGTTGTTTTGGCTAAAAATCAATGGATCTAAAATTCGATTTCCGGACTGTGTGCTGTTATACGAAATCTTAGAAAAATCATAATTTCCTCATACGAAGTCAGATTTCGACGTTCTCCATATGCACACTCTCGGTTTTATGTCTACTACGACTTTCGTTTAGATCTCTAAGGCTAAAACGTAATTCATCAAAAATTCATTTTTTACGTTACGTGGTACCATGTCAGTTTAGCCGTAAAACTTTGACGAGTCATAACTTTTTTGTTATAACGTGGATTTCAGCGTTCTTTATATGTACAGAACCCATGTGACATATACTATAACTTGGTTAAGATTATGTATTCTAAATAATCTTGTACCAAAAAGTCATTTTTAACGTTTATTATCTTTAAATTGACTAGCCTGAATTTGCGGGCGTTACATCTACACACATTACAGTTTCATACACACCATCACAAGGTAAAACTTCAAAATGAAAACACCATTTTTATAAGAAGAAATAGAACTATTCTCATCATTAAAAGAATATCTAAAACCTTGTTTAAATAATGCATGAAAGAAAATAATGTTTCGTGTCATTTCTGATGAGTAGGAACAATTTATTAAATCTAATCCTAACCCACTCCTAAGCACTAAGCCATAAACTCAAATCTTGGTGACAAGTGAAGATCGCCTATTCCCCATGATTAAGATCGTCCTTTCATGCTCCACATCCTCATTCTTTTTATCCCCTGCAAATCAGAACAAATATGAAATCCACATCCTGTATCAAGGACCCAAGAACAAGAATATAATGAGTTATCAGATAAGATAGTGTAAATACTTGCCAAGGTTATCTTCACCTTGCAATCTTGGAATTCTTGCAAGTATTATGGGCAAATTTGTTCCCAATGCCCCTTGTCATTGCAGTAGAAGCAAGTGGTCTCTTTAGGGTCAGATACAGGGGGAGCATCAGAACTGGATTTGCCTTTGGGTCTATTGCTTGACGACCCAGCTTGGGACTTTCCCTTCCAGATTTTCTTGGGAGGACCTTTCCTCTTTTTCCCTTTCCCTTGACCAATAGCCAGAACGGGAGCACTAGTAGGAGTGGAGGCAACAACTTTTCCATTCATTCCTGCTTCAGCTGTTCGAAGGAGCTTGTGCAATTGAGACAAAGTAGTTTCATTGTTGTTCAAATGATATGTCAATATGAACTGATCATAACAAATTGGCAAATAGTTCAACACTAGGTCGATTACCAACTCTTCATCAAAATTCACATTTACCTTAAAAATTATGTCCACGTATCGTTGCATTCTCTGAATGTGGCTGCTAATAGACTCTCCCTCTTTCATCTTGCTAGCTATGAAGGACTTTACCACCTCATACTTTTCCTGATGAGCTCGCTTATGGTATTTCTCCATAAGGTCCTTGTTCATCTCGTACAACCAGTAATCCTTATAGTGTCTCTACAATTCTGGAGTCATTATGGCCACCATGATACAATCAACTTTTGTTGCATCATTGTAGTGTTTCTTGTAGGCGACCATTTATTCAGGAGTGACCTTTTCTTCGTTGATCTCATCCAATGGTCTCTTAAGGACATAATCCTTGTCCTTGAAACGAAGGGCCATTTTTATGTTGCTCATCCAATCATTGTAGTTGGTGCCATCCAAAAACACCCTGGAGAAGATGTTCAACAAGGAGAAGTTGTTGTTTGAGGAGGAGGATGGGGAACCAGAAGCATCGGTTGGAGTAGACATCTATAAAAGAAAGATAGTTTTTGGTTAGATAAGAATAATCCTCAATATAACACTCAATGAGATATCAAGGCTAGGATCTAACTAAAGAATTCACAACTTAGAAAAAGGATGTCATAATCTAATTCTAAATTATATAAAGGTAGGTAAATGACAATTTACAAATTCCACCACAAGAAAACAAAATTTGAACGAATTAGATTTTAATGAAAATTCTACACATGAGATTCATTGAAACTCTTCAATAGTATGTTTAATCTCGATTATGCACTTCCATTTGTGACTAGGATACCGAGGATCACAAACAAGATGTGAATAACCATGCAAACTATCTTGGTACTTTCGATGTCATTTATCATCTCATTTTAATGTGTCGGTTAATCACACACGCCCCATTTAATCAATGATAATTTTTGAGATATCCATTGCTACTCTTTATTAGTCCTCATTAGTGTGGCGGTTAACCACACACGCTCCATTAACGACTTATAAAGTGAATTGTGCAATTTCATGGGTTAGCATACAAATTCACATTTTTCCTAAAGTAACTAAGATTGGGAATTTTAATAAAAGGCTTTAGTTACTTTTTAATTCATTATACTTATTAATGAGAATTAATTTGTCCTAACAAGTCCGTTCGGCTAATGACCCTCCACCAATCAAGGAAGCGGTGGGTAAGAAGAGTAGACACCCATTCAACTACAATTTTATAGGCAGATTCCTTATACCCCCTTATAGATCGGCTTCATAAATGAGGCGTACTAACGATTCGACTGACTTAGTTTTATACGTATAGTAATAATTAAACATTTAATTCTACATATAGTATAAGATGTATTTTTAAAATTTTTGAAAATACTAGTTTATATTTTAAATTTCGAAAATTAAACAATTAATTTAAAATTAAAATTAAACCAAATAATATTTGACATGAATTATTAAGTTCAACTAATATCCAAATTAATTATTTATACATTTAAAAAATCAATCATATTAATCAAGTCAAATACTTATCTCCCAACTTCTAGGCATTTATTTTATTATGATATATATTCAGTAAAGTCGGATTTGGAAAGTAAATATAGCAGATAATTATCATATTCAAGCATATTACGCAGATAAGCATCGAAAATTCGGACTGACTGAGCTCACAGCGTGAGCACCAATGCTCACCTCGTGAGCAACGATTTTTCGAAAAAAATAGTTTCTTTTGTTTGATCAATTCACCAATGTGCAAATACATGAAAGATAGTCATAAGGCTCTGATATCACTGATGGAAAACGTTGGTTATGAAATTTCTATGCACTAAGCAGAAAACATGTAAACAATTCAAATTATTATGGCACATACAACCTAATAATGATCTATGTCTTTCATATATAGGCAAGATACTATGAACTATCATCCTACAAAACTTTTCTTATGAAAATCGACTTCAATAGAGTAAGAAATTTACTTTGAAGATTGTTATTGCAAACAACCTTGAATCCTTCTTCAAATTTTTTGGTAGCTAGCACCACAAGCGTCGTGACTCTGATGGTTCACACCCAAGACTAGAAACTAAGGATTATGGAGAGGGAGGAGGTGATTTTCGGTCAGATCTCTCATAGGGTTAGGAGTGTCGAAATTCATAGCCCTAGAGACCTTTTTATAGTACAGTCAGGAAACCCTAGATAAGCACAAACTCAATATAATAATATTAAATTGCACCGGATAATTATCCAACTTCCTAATTATCCACCAAGGATAATTCTAGAAACCCTAAGGCTCCTTAAAACCGTCCATAACCGTATAAAATCGCACCGCACCGTACAAAGCCGCACAACACCGCATATTGCAGTTTATATTGATTGCAATGCGGTTTGTGGTTTTCGAAAAACTCAAACTTCATATGCAGTATGGTTTGCGGTTTTGCCTCTAAACCGTACCAAATCGCACCACAAACACCCCTACTCTAAATACCAAAAAAATTTAAGAAATTCTTCTCCTAAGTATATTCGTGAGTTTATAGAAAACAAACATTTTTTCTAAAATAAACTTTTTAAGGGTTTCTTATTTTTATTTTTTAGAAATATTAGGTTTTATTTAACATAATGATTTTTTTTTTTCAAATTGAAGGAAAAGTTAAGTGTTATTCATAATTTACAATTTTTTTTTTCAAATATAATGTTTTTAAGGTGTCTCAAATTTTTTAAAAGAATTTAAGTTTTTATTAAACCTAACAGATGAAAATTTTGTTCTTTAAATCAAAATTTATTTTAAATCTTTCTTATATATCATATATAATATACGTTTTAAAAAGAAAATTTTTAAAAATAATATTTTCTAAGATATCACATTTTATTTTATAATATTACAAGTTTTTATGAAAATAATATTTGAAAGTGATATAATCAAAAATAAGATGATTTACTTATTATGAATAAACATGTTTGTGATTTTTAATTTTTATAATCCAAACATTATGATTCAAAAATGTTTTAATTCAAAACATGTTATGAAACAAATACTTAATTTAATTGAAAATGTTATGATTTAAAATATTATAAATCAAAATCTATGTGAAAAACATTATTAATTTGAAAATAATATAATCCAAAAAAGTTATGATTCCAATTATTTATAGTACATAGTAAATTTATTATTATCTAAAAATATTATGTTTCAAAAATATTATATTTTTAATATAGTGATTCAAAAATATTATGATTCCTAACCTTTAAACATTGAAATAACATATTATTAAAAAAAAGTAAGAAAAAAAAATAATTTCATGAGACAATGCAATTATGTATCATTTGCTTATGGTGCTTAACTTCGAAAAATAAATATTTAAATGTCATTTGTCGTACATGTTTTTATGCTCAATAATAAACATGCATCCCCGATCAAATCAAGATGGCATTTGTGTCTATAGATTAATATCAGTAAGATGTCAATCACTTAATATGTATGTATGTATATGTAATCGTTTAAGGAAATACTGTAACCAAAACCATAGTCATTGATTAAATACCAGTGGTCATGAGTTATAATGAGACAAAGCTACATGAATAAAACACTATTCGAGTATTAAACTTATATTTACTTACAAATTAATAGGGAATTTGACTTATTAAGGTAATTAAGTATTTCAAATGTTCGCATATGGGTAATATTGTTTTTTTTGTACTCATTTACCCAACTAAGTTGTTTCAGCCGTTCAAAAATAACCAACATTACCGGCTATTACCTGTTTTAGCCGGTAACATTGATTTAGCTCGGTTTAAAAGATTACGTGGAATGTTACGTGGCTATTACACCCCTTTCTCATTTAATTAGGTTTTGTCATCGTCAGCTAACACACCTCGATTACCTTCTTCTGTGAGAAATCAATCGATACATCAAATTAACGATTAGGGCTTGGAATTGAAGTCGACTGCTAGCATGGCATCCTCATCTACAGGTATGTATGTATCTGTAGATTTTCATTACAATGGATTCTTTTCGCCAAACCCATTGGTGTACTTAGACCCCGTAAAAACAAATGTACGTGATGTGGATTTTGGGGGATTTACGTATAAAGAGTTTCTTTTGTGGCTTACGAAATTAACAAATGGAGCATGTGATAATGTCTACTACTGTATGAGAAAGGAAAGCTTGTGTGAGGGTATTAGAAGAATCGACAGTGATGCTGATTATTGGGAGTTTGTGGAAACTGTTTATAGTCTGGAGAGTGATAGTCTTGAGAGTAAGTTAGATGTGTACATTGACCACCGAAATGAACCAATTCTTGATTGGGCTGATAACGAGTTCTTAGCAGATGGTAAAGGGTATGAGTCAGATTATATGGATGAAGAGGATGACAAGGATTCTGAAGTTTCAATGACAATGGAATATGAACATGAATGGGATGATGAAGAGGAACATACTTTTGATAAAACTGTTGGAGACCCATTCTTGGACAAACTTTCAGGGCATATTAGTGATGATGATGAAGAGGAAGCAAACAATGGGAAACTTAAGGATGTTGTGTTCCCTGTCCATAATGAGAATCAAGAATGGGAGCAAATGGTGCCAGTTTTGGGTATGAAATTTTCTAATCCATTGGAATTGAAGTTGTGTATCACCAACTATGCAGTCAAAAATGGATATGATTTATGGTATGAGAAAAGTGATCATGAAAGGTTATTGGTAAAATGTTGTAAAGGTAAGACAAATAAACAGGGTAAAGGTTGTCCTTTTAGGTTATGGGCAACCTGGATGAGCAGTGAAAAATCATTCCAGATTAAATCTCTGAATGATATGCATAATTGTGCAAGAGTGTTCAAATTTGGGTCCATTGTTACCTATAAATGGATAGCAAAGCATTTCATGAATCATATACTTCAGAAACCAAAGATGAGTATAAGGAAGTTGAAAGCTAAAGTCAGCAAGAAATTTAATTTGATTGCAAGTGTTGGTCAATGCAGAAATGCAAGGAAGTATGCATTTCAGGAGATAGAGGGTACTTTGAAAGAGCATTATGCAAAAACATGGAGCTATGGAGAAGAGATAAGAAGGACTAACCCTGGATCAACAGTGAAGATGGATGTAGATGTCATGCCTGATGGAACCACATATTTCTCAAAGTTTTATGTATGTTTCAAGGGACTAAAGGATGGATGGATTGAAGGTTGTAGGAGGGTAATTGGACTAGATGGTTGCTTCCTAAAGGGCATATGCAGAGGTCAGTTGCTATCTGCTATAGGTAGAGATGCAAATAACCATATATATCCCATTGCTTGGGCTGTTGTATCAGTGGAAAGTAAAGAAACATGGAAGTGGTTTATTGACCTTCTAATTGAGGACCTTGGAATGGGAGTTGGGCATGGACTAACCTTGATATCAGACCAACACAAAGTAATAAATTTCTATTATTTTCATCTTTATTTTAGCTTATGTTATGTTTATGTTGTTTAAATTTTGTGTCTATTGCTAACAGGGATTACTTGAGGCTGTGAAGGAAAGGGTCCCAGCAGCAGAGCATAGGCAATGTGCTAGGCACATATGTGCTAACTTCCTGAAAAGGTTTAAGGGCCAAGTGTTTAGAAAGCTTTTCTGGTATGCTGCTGCAGCTACTACCCCTGCAAAATTTGAACAACACATGAATGAAATCAAGAAATTAGAGCCACTAGCTTATGACCATTTGATGGAAAGGGACCCTAAAATTTGGAGTAAAGCATTTTTTCAGACTGATAGGGCTTGTGATGCATATGAAAATGGTATATCTGAGAGTTTCAACTCTGTGATTGAAGTTGCTAGGAAGAGACCACTAATCACCATGTTAGAAGAAATTCGAATTTATGTGATGGAGAGGCTTTATAGACAGAAGATTAAGGGGCAATCTTGGGATTTAACCATATGTCCTACCATTAGGCTGAAGTTGTCCAAGCTTAAGGATCTTCAAAAGTAAGTGCTTAAAACTGTTTGTCCTTATATATGTTTGTCTTTAAACATGTTTGTCCTTATATATGTTTGTCTTTAAACATGTGTATATGCACAGGTTTTGGAAAGTAATACCATCTGGTTATCAACAGTATGAAGTCAGACTTGGGTATGATGCATATGTTGTGGATATTGGTAGCAGGACATGTGCTTGCAGAACTTGGCAGTTAACAGGTTACCCTTGTGTGCATGGGTATGCTTGCATTGCAAGCCTCAACAGGGATGTAGAGGAGTATGTGTCACCATGGTTTACCACATCAATGTACCTAAACTGTTACAGGTATACCATTAACCCACTAAATGGTAGTGACATGTGGCCTCATGTAGACTACATCAACCCATTGCCCCCCAAAAGGAGAAGGCTACCAGGAAGACCATCAACAAAAAGGAAAAGGGATCAGATTGAGAGGGAAAACCAAGGAAAAAAGCATTCAATCACAAAAAGAGGTAGTGTGATGAAATGCAGCATATGTAGGGAAAGTGGGCATAATAGAACAACCTGTCCTCAAAAACCAATTGGGGAATCATCAAATGCAAGTTCAAAGAAAAAGAAATCCAAGAAAGCTGGTATGTTTGATATATTTATTTATATATAACTTGTATAACTTAACATATTTGGCATAACTTAACTTTTCAAGTAATACAAAACAGATAAAGTGAAGGTTGTATTGGCACATGAAGTTGATATTGACAGTGAAAGTGAAGTTGAAATAGAACCTGAAAGTGATGTTGACTCTTTTGATATTGAATTTGAAGAGGATGTGCAACCTGAAGTTGAAGATGGAGTAGAACCTGAAGTCCAAGATGGAGTGCAACATGAAGTTCAAGATGAAGTGCAAGCTGAAGTTGAACCTGAAAATCATCCTGAAGTTCATGATGCTAACCAAGTTGAAGTTCACCTTGCAGTTCAAGCTGAAGTTGAACCTGAAGTGCAAGTTCAAGTTGAAGATGCTAACCAAATTGTAGTTCAAGATCTAGTGGAAATACCAGCTTTTCAAGTTGTAGTGGGAAAGAGGGCAAGGAAACCTTCAGAAAGAATTACAAAACTTAAGATAAGAAAGATGTGGGAGGGAAAACAGGGCAGTAGTGATGACAATCCGTATGAGTTGGATTAACTTTTGGCTTATTGTACTGTTGTTAATGTTTTTGGCATCTTTGACTGACATCTTTTAACTTTAGAATCTTTTGGCACATCTTTTGAAAACTAGTTGGAATAGCTTAACTTTTTGCACATCTTTTGGGTGTAATGAATGTTTAACTATGTTATGTAAAACTTTTGTCACATCTTTTGAAGTCAATGTTCCCTGGAATGTCTATAATACATTACCATCTTTTGCACATCTTTCTAATACCATTTGTATTATTTATAATTTATTACCAACTTTTAGAATATCAACTGTAATCACAATTCCTTTACAGTGTAATCATAATTCCATTACATTGTTTGAACAATTCAATTCCAGTGATTAACAATAACATTACAAGTTTTGTACACTACCATTCCAATGATTCAATTACAATGATTCAATTCCATAACAATGTTTATTACTATCTTTTATACTACCAAGTTTAATACCCATTCCATTATAATATACTATTCCATTCTAATGATAGAATATAAGTTTTTTCATTGAAAACATCACAAAAGCATACATAATTTAGTCATACTACATCATAATACATAATTTAAAACAGCACTTTGACATACAAGAGAAACAAGAAAATTAATGCAAGTCTATGGGTAAACAATTTCCAGTTGACTTTGTCAAGTTCTTGTTTATTCCTGTTCTTCTCTTCTTCAATCTTCATCCTGCATATGCTGATTTCATTCTCCAAGGTACAAATTTTCAAGGTAAGATTGCAGCTTTCTTCTGCTTTCATCCTGTAATGCCCTCTTCCATCTTTCCTCCCTTCATCCTCATCCAACCATTGCCAAAATTTACAGCTTGGAGTTTTTCCATTCTTCAAGAAATTTATAAAAACATGTTAAATTGAAGGATGAAGAAGAAATAAAAAATATGAATTACCAGTGAGTTTTGACAAACTCTGAATTTCCTTCCAGGATTGTCTGGGGTTCTTGATGTCTTCACACGAGATGGCAAATCGCAATCACATGGATGATCCGATTGCAATTCGTCTTGTCGTTTGGAAGAAAAGGATGAGGAAGAAGATGCCATCGATCGATCTAGGGTTTTAATTAATAAGCTGTCGTATCTCACCCTTCTTATAATGTAAACAATTCTCAATGCCACGTAGGTGATGAGTATTGTAGCGTACAAGCCACGTAGATGCCACATCACCCAAAACCTACAATAGCCGGTAATGTTGGTTATTTTTGAACGGCTGAAACAAGTTAGTTGGGTAAATGAGTACAAAAAAAACAATATTACCCATATGTGAACATTTGAAATACTTAATTACCTTAATAAGTCAAATTCCCAAATTAATATTAATAAGATGCCAATCACTTAATATGTATGTATATGTAATCTTTTAAGGAAATATTGTAACCAAAACCATAGTCATTGATTAAATATTGTAACCAAAACCATAGTCATTATTAAATACCGGTGGCCATGAGTTATAATGAGACAAAGGTACATGAATAAAATACTATTAGAGTATTAAACTTATATAACAATATATTTACTTATTTAGCAATTATCAACGATAAAGTGTGTTTTTTGGAATTGTTAAGATTACAACTATGATCCTAAGATGTTTCTTGTTTGAAACATTGTGGTTATCTTTGTTAAGTTATTTTCTTTGTCATCCATTATATGCTACATTGTCTTATTCTCTATTTTTATTACAAAGGAATCTGTTTAATTAATTCTTGGACCCTTAAAAGTATTTTTAATAATAATAATAATAATAACTATTTCAGTAAATAAAAAACCAATATTGTTAATTATTAGAACTTATATGGGTTAATTTCAAGAGAGTTTTTATATTTTTATATGTGTTTGCTTAAAAGAGAGTTATATATTTTGATTAAACTTGGTGAATGTTCGTGGGTTGTGTAGATTAACTATGCAGTAATATTTTTGACACTATGTTCATTTAGACGAACGATATGATAAAATAAACAATTGTTATAATCAAATCTCTTAACAACATCTAGTCATGGTTTACATTTGAATTAATTAAAATATAATTCTTATATAGTGTTAATCTTAACTTTTGCTATGATCAAATGATTTAAAATCACTTATTTGACTATTTTATAAATTTTTAGGTATTATTTAATATATCAATGTTTATAAGGTAATGTAATAAGATAACGTAATGTAATTAATAATTTTATGTTATTGTAAATTATTATTAGTTATTTTTAAACTACTTATTTTTATAAATAGATTATAAAAAATTAAAACTTAGGTATATGGTTTTTTGTATTTATTTTACATTAATTACCCAATTTAATTATTATTATAAATTTTAAAGGTCATTATAGTTTCAAAGTAATAAGGTGCAATGAATTTTGTCTCTTTTATAGTATAGATATAAATATAGATATAGATAAATATAGATAAAGAAGATTTGGATATTGGAATATAAAATTAAGACAAAATTACACAGATGGTCCCTGTGGTTGGCACGAGAGACCAAAGATAGTCCTTATGAGGAATTTTGGACGAGTATGGTCCCTGTGGTTCCAAATTGTTGCACGAATAGTCCTTATGACATACTCCGTTTAATTGTTGTCGTTTATCTAAATCACGTGACCCTCACACAAGGGTATTTTCGTCATTTGCTTATCCCTTCTCTCTCATGATCTGCAAAAGATAGTCCTTTTCCCTATAAAAATTAAACCCCCATCACTTCCTTCTTTATTTATCGTCTCCTCTATTCTCTCTTCTCTCTTCTCTCTTCTGTGTGTTTGTAAGAAAATTTGCATAAGAATGGTAAATTGTTTTTGTGGAAGGCAAGCGGTGATAGTGACATCATGGACGGATCTCAACCCAGGGCGTAGGTTTTGGAAATGTCCTAGCAGTTGCGGTTTCATTGCATGGTTTGATGAGCCCATGTGTCGAAGGGCTGTGGCTGTCATTCCAGGTTTGCTAAGATCCAAGAACAAGCTTCAAGAATCTCTGCTGCAAGCAAGTTTTGAAGCAAAAAAAGTGAAGATGATGCTAGTTTTTAGTTGGGTTTTCTTTTTCATGTATGTGTACAAAAGATGCTAATAGTATTAGTCTGGAGATGCTGGTTCTTTTGCTTGTGGGTAGATAGATGATGGTTCTTTTGCTTGTGGGTAGAATCAGATAGTACTATTAATTTGAAGATTATTTCGTTTTTTTGTTTGTGATGTAAGAAATGTTCGTATGTATGAATGGAATGCTTTTTATTTGGGAAACTTTTAGTCTGCAACCATTGAAAAATATTGGTCTGGAACGTAATGAGTGTAAAATATTGGTTTGCAACTTAATGAACTATCCAGATCCATTAAAGTATAAAAAATGAAAGTGAAAGGTTTTTATAGGGTTTAGACCATTGTAGTATAATGTGTGAACCATTGTAAAGCCATAACAACATTAGAAATGTTCAAAAATAAAATGCAAACTTTTGCATAGTCATAAAGTTCATTACATAACCTTAAAGTGCAAAGTCATAATACCAAAAAAATATCAAAAGAGCTTGCAGACTAATGTATCATAACCAAAAGAACCATCTTAGTCTAGCACCCTGTGTGAACCATAATACCAACAAAAGATAAAGACACATAATAACCAACTTAGTCTGACCTTTCTAAGGTACCAAAACAAACAACACAAAAGACCTTTCTAAGGTTCCATAGCAAACAACACAAAAGACAACAAATCAAACTTTTTCCTTCATTTTGGATTTATCCTTAAGTTTGGTTTTCTCCTTCATTTTGGGTTTCTCCTTTTTTCCATCTCCCTGCTTCTTTGCCTTGCTAAGCTTCTTGCCCCCTACCACCACATTTCTAACTTCAGTTTTTCCCCCTTGTCCCTTGCAACTCCTAGAGTTGTGACCCTTGTTCTTGCATTTGCTACAAGTAACTGTAAGGAACTTCCTGGTCAAACTTTTACCTTGATTATTTGGTTCTTCAGTTTGAGCTCTCTTTCTCTTCTTTTTTGGTCTCCCCACCTGCATAATTAATAAATTATAAAACAATATAAGCGTATACTAACTTGTAAATTGAAAATTATTTACCTGTTTAGTATGTTTGGGGGGTGTTAGTGTTGTGGGGCAATCTGACTTTGGCCACATACTTCTTCCATTGATTGGTTGAACTTTGTACTTGTACATTTCATTCCATGTGCTTAACCTATAACATGGATGTACCCACTCCTCAAGAGGTGGGACATTTTTTGCCCCATGCTCAACCTTATCCCAAATGGCACTAACAAGATGAGAGCATGGTATCCCAGTGATCTCTGTATGCCTGCAACTACAGTTCCTGTCCCTCCAATTAACCACAAATTGTTCCCCCATTGTCCCAGTAACTTGAGTCTTCTCAGCACCATTAAATATGCAAGTGTATTGAGAAGCATCTTTCTTAACTCCATCTAAAAGTTTTGTGGCTGTTGGGGTAAGAGGCCCTTGAGACTTATCTATCACATTTTGCACAATACAAATTCGTTTCATTAAGTATTCCCTAATATATTCTAAACATGTAATTATAGGTTTGTCTCGAGCATCTAACAACTTTGAGTTGAAAACTTCACATAAATTATTCAACAAAATATCTGTATGTGCTCTTCCTGTACAATGCAACAAAATATCTTATAAGAATCTGTCAAAGTGTAAATCTTCATTGAATCTGTCAAGGTGTCTAACTGTTATATAAGGGTAAATATACCTGAAATATGTGCTCTGGCCCAATGTTTGGGTGGAATTTTCTTTAACCAATCACATGCCTTTGAATTGAACTTGTTAAAATCTTCCATGAATCTGTCAAAGTGTCTAACTGTTGTTGCTGTTGCACATTACCATAAATGATCTCTGTGCTCCTTCCCCCTCCATTATAGCTTCATGTTTTCGTGAATATGTCTTAAACAAAACCTGTGTTCAGCGCTAGGGAATAGGTTGGCAATGGCAGGTAAAATCCCCTAATAAACAAGTAACAAAAATGTTATTTTTTAAAGGTAGCAGACAAAATTACACAGATGTCATGAACAAGTATCATAAGAAGACTAACCTTTTGCCTGTCAGAAATAAATGTGAAGTTTGAATTTGTAGACAGCTCCAAATCTTCACCTAGACACTCTAGAAACCAACTCCATGAGCTTTTGTTCTCGGCTTCAACTATGGCATATGCTAGTGGGTAGATCCCATTATTGGAATCAAGACCCACAGCAGTGAGAACCTGTCCAGGGTAAGGTCCCTTCATGAAAGCCCCATCGAATCCTAACAAATCTCTTAAACCTGCCTTAAAACCCAGTTTTAATGCACCTAAACAGACATAAATTCTCTTAAACATCCTAGTTTCCAAGTTTGCATTTGGTTCACTATATACATCAATCTTCACAGTTTTTCCTGGGTTGCACTGTTGTAATTCTAGTACATAATCCCTGAGAAGGCTGTATTGCTTTTCATAATCTCCATGAACATGTTTCTGTGCAAGCTGTTTAGCCCTAAAGACCTTCATTCTTGACATCCCCACCTCGTATGTCTTTTGTAACTCTACACGCAAAGCTTTGACTGGGATAGTTGGGTTTCCTTCCACTTGTTGAAGAATGGTGGTTGCAAGAAACTTAGAAGTACACGCTTTAATAGATCTTGACTGCACACATCTATGCTCATGAACCAAAGTTTTCACCATCCAATCGCTTTCTTCATCAGATCTAGAAATTAATACCACCCAAGGGCATGTTGCTTTTTGTGAACTGATTGTTTTGTCCTTGCATTTTATTCTACTTTTTGTCCATGGCCCAGCTGTCATTTCTTGGACCATACCCCTGCATTTTGCCCTAATTCTTTGTTTATCATTTTTTGCAAAATAAATGTTTCTCCTAGTTCGAATTGAATGCATTTTAATGTAGTCCTTCGCTTCTGATGAGGAATTAAATATTTGACCCAGATAGAATGCAGTTTCATGTACTACTCCTGATGAACACGTGGTTGGTTTGTTTAACCTTCTCATTAACTTCTTCCTCTCATCTTCTTCTACACGAGCTGATTCAAACAACTGTGTATCTATCACCTCCAAATCGTCATCAACTGTGACATCAGGTGCATTGAATGATTGGTGGTTATCTAGATTTGGAAAAGAATAAACACCACTGTGGAAGTCTTTCATATTCACTTCGACATCCTCCAACATATTAAGTTCATCCACTAAAAAGTCACTATCCTCGCTTATATTTCCATTGGTACTAGTCTCACCACTAATAGCATCTCTAATTTCTTCATTGTCCCCCATCTGTTGGTAATCATCGTCCCCCATCTGTTGGTAATCATTATGATCCATATAAAAGAAAGGATCAAAGTCTTCTGAAGGTCCAACATCTTGGGCTTTGTTAAGCTCCTCACTTGCAGGCTGAACTCCAACATCTTTCAATACATCTCTATCAAAATGTCCAAAAGGTACAACGGACCTAGAAAAGTCATAGTTCTCATTCAAGTCCAATTTTCTACTACATGATCCTACCTCTGTACTTGTAAACTTTTTTCGATTGAGTTCCGGAGAAATAGGCTCATTGATTTCTTCCAATACGACCTTATTTGGAGAACATAAAGTATGTATGGAGTCTAGTAGTTCCATGTTCAGTATACACCATAATCTCTTTATGATTAGCGACATGCTTACTTAACAAAAGTACGTCTGAGTCATTACCTAAAGGAAGTAACCCATAATCGATTTCAATCTCTGGAATCAAGAAGTGGTAGTAGATAGGCTCACCGTTGATATAACCTATCTCCTTCATCATATTGTCTAAATCATGTACGGAGAACACGTCCATGTCTACGTAGTCAACATAGTCAATACTCCCACCAACGTAACGTCTTCCTGGGTATTTTGTGAACATACCCCCATGGTGAATCTTGAATGTGCAAAAACTACTTAACTCAACTGAAAAACAAATAAATAATGATATGAGGAAAGAATGAAGTCTCAAAATTGAATGTGCATAAATTACTTAACAAAATTGGAAGTTGTTAACTGATCACTCACCATAAGCTTTGATCAGGTCAAGATTTTCTGAGAATTTTGAACGGACATTCCACAAAGTTAGAACCATCGCAGATGATGAAGATGAAAACCCTAGTTTCCGTTTGATGTTTTGCAGTGACGAAGATGATAAACCAGAGGAGAAAAGAAAGGGACGATTTCTTGGGGCAACGTAAATGGCAGCTGGATGTAAGGATCATTTATGTATATGATCATTTCGTGTAACAAAGCAATAGACGAAAATACCCTCGTGTGAGGGTCACGTGATTTAGATAAACGGCAACAATTAAACGGAGTATGTCATAAGGACTATTCGTGCAACAATTTGGAACCACAAGGACCATACTCGTCCAAAATTCCTCATAAGGACTATCTTTGGTCTCTCGTGCCAACCACAGGGACCATCTGTGTAATTTTGTCTAAAATTAATTTGGAGTGTCGATATTGGTAAATGACTTAACTATCCTTGTTGATTTTCATAAATTATTATTTATTTTATAATTATATATCTCATCAAAAATATAACTACATACTTAAATAAACAACACTATAATTCTTGCTCGTAACTTTAAAACTATATTAATGAAATCCAACGACATACATTAAGCCTAAAATTGCATAGAAAAAATCAATGCACTGCCATATAAAATTAGCACATTAGTTATATCATTTTCAGATACTAAAAGTAAACACACATATTTGAATGCATGAATTTAAAAGTAAATAAATAGTTGAAGACTGAAGTTTGAAGGTTAATTCAGTGTTCTGAAAAAGATGAAAAATTGAGTTTAAATTATACAATTAAGTTTAAATTATTTAGGTATATCTCAACAATTGCGTCAAATGCTTGAGAAAAACGAACAATCTTTAAACTGATCTTTTTAGCAAACTGCTAAACTTGTCCCCATGGTTTGCAATTTCTTTGGATGTAGTTTAGAAAGATTCCAACAGTGAAAATGTTTGATTGATAAAGTTTTATTGTGGTTTTGGTCTATGACTTAAACATTTTTTTTTTGCATTAGCTTGCTAAATGTGCTCACATACCCATTCTACCCTCCTTCAAAACTTTATTAAATTATTTATTATTAATAAATATTACTTATATTTGAATACCATCAAGACCTTAATAAAACCCCAAGTACCATCCCCTCTGCGTTCCATCTCCCACCTTCTTCTCTGTTTTTTAGTATCCTCTGTTTTTAGTATCATCAAAACCTTATAGCAACTTAGTTTAAAACTTGTAAAACTACTAACTTCTTGATCTTGATCTTCTTGATTTCTTGATTGGGATCTTGTAACAGCCACCTTGCAAGGATGAAATGACCCAATGTAGGAATCCCTATTTTCCTTCACACCCGATACACCAAATAGCAAGAAAGAGAACCCATGGGAGAAAGAGGATTTTCGAAAAGTTCTATAACCCTAGAGAAGGGTTATAATTTTCATCAGAGGCAAGAGAAATAAGGTGCTGGAGGATTTTAGAAGAGGTAAGGAGTATCAGGGTTTGATTCCTAACATCCTATTTATAGTCTCCTACTTAATCCTTAAAAAATTCAATAACCTAAGGATGATACTTATACTTATCTTGAAATCATCCCCTATTAATTCCTAGAAGGTTCTAGAATATTCCAATTAAATACCAATAAACTAATTAATATTTAAGCCATTTAATTAATTAAAACTATTTAATTAATTCAAAGATAATTTCTAATTAATTTATTAAATCATAATAAATTAATATACTTATTTTCTCCTAATTCCTTATTGCACAAATTGATCATGAAGGCAGCCCAAAAGAACTCTGCTATTTTTAAAATTATTACTAATAGTTAATGACCTTGTACATTCAATCCAATAGTCTCTCACTTGAACAAGTCATCAATTATATGATGTCCAATACATCTCTAATAATCAAAAGAGAATATGGCATCCAATGCAACTATCGAGCTCTGATCTAATCAAGATTCGAAAACTTAGATAAGTGATCAGTTATTCCTTTATTCTAGATATTTATATAAACCTGATATATGGATAGGTATCAATCTCTGTGTTCAAGATTATGTTTCACGATAAATATTTGTGACGACTACATTGGACTACTAAATTGAACACATCAATTTTCGTCAGGGCTTTACCAAGCACTTTATATACCAGCACCAAATCATTGAGGGGCCCATAGATATCGCTTTTCCTATTAAGGTACAAGGAACTAATAAATGTTGACCTCATAGTTTTTGTCTACTCACTATACCTTTGATGAACATACCCTTTATTACTTCCAGTTACAGATAGTGTTGGAATCGACCAATTCACAATAGATTTGTAAATCAAAAACCCCATATGCATCTCAGTTTGCGAATAAAATATATTATCATCTTAGAATTATTTGTGATTTGATCCATGAAGTAATTTCTAAATGCAATTTGTTCCAATACTTAAATCTCTATTAATTACTCACAAGTGTTAGTGCAATCTGTCTAATCTCTATAGACAGTCGACAAGCGCTCACTACTTACTTCCATGAGTATGACCGATTGTGAATGTTTGAATAAATTAATACTCAAAAGTGGGTTCTAAACATGCAAAAGTGAAACATATAAATAAATGAACAAAAATGGTAGCATCACCAACTTTTTATTTAATCACCAGAAAATAAACACCGAATTGGTTAAAATTCATATTGTTATATGTTTCAAAATAATCAAACCGTCAACTAAAAATTAAACCATATCACTAGAAAATATCATGCCTATTGACACAGTATGATTGCCATGCTTGGTCCTCGATAATGTCTTTGTGAACGGATCAACATGATTCTCTTCTAATGATACTCTATTCACGATGATGTCTCCATCCTCAACTCGCTTTCGAACATAGTGGTACTTCCTGAGTATATGTATCAAAATCCCATGATCCTTAGGTTATCTAGTCAACATGGCAGCACCCTCTTATCACATAAAATTTCCATGGGATCCTTGATGCTAGAATGACACCAAGATCACCAATGAAGTTTCATGTGAAAGGCGCCTTCTTTGTCTTTCCAAGTTAGGCAGAATCGAATACATTATTCGAGTCTAGGTCAAATGATTCCAAGATCCCTTCCTTTTGGATCTTGGCGATGTGTTTCTTGTTTATATGGCCAAGTCGAAAATGCCATAGACATGATTTATCTAAAACATTTGAATTGGAATAGTCAACATTCAACATTAGATTATTAGTGTTGCCAACACAAACAACACTTCCATAAACACTTTGCATGGACTAACTTTAAAAACAAAAGAATTATTTTTGTGAACTAAAATATCACCATTATTATTATCAAAAGTGTAATGAAATCCACCCAATAACAAAGCATGAAATGAAAAAATGTTTATTGTGATGAAGGAGAATATCAACAATTAACTAATCTAATAGAATATTCATCACTCAACGAGAGAATGTATTCCCCAATCTCTGTAACATGTGTAGTCCATCGATTACCCATGATCATGTTCAACTCTCCAGCCTTTAATCTTCTACTTTCCTTTATTCCGTGTAAACATGATCAAATATAAGTACCAAATCCCATATTAAGAACTCAAATATAAGAAGTTGAGACTCTAAGAAGTACGATCATGAAAATACCTAACATGCTAGCTCCTTTTGCGGTGTTCTTCTTATGTCCTCAAGGTATTTCGGGCAGCTACATCTCTAGTGACCTTTCTCTTGGCAATAGAAACTAATGGCCTCCTTTGGGTCAGTATTAGGTGCAATCTCATATTTGGTTTTTCTATTAAGACCTTGATTGTGAGAAACAAGCTTATACTTACCTTTAGCATTACAAAACTTCTTCTTCTTGTCTTTACTACCATACCCAATGGCCAAGACAGGAGTAGTAGGGTTGGAGATTTTTTTCTTGATCATACTTGCTTCAGATGCTTGTAACATCCCATGAAGCTACATGGTCTTGTCAAGATTGTTCATATTATAGTTCTGTTGGGTTTTGAGCATTCTAACACTCCTAAGTATACATGCAACCCTAAATACCTTGGATCTATGTTATCTCTATTATACATGCAAATATGAACTTTCAAGGGTATTCATCCTAACTAGCATAATAACATTGATTCAAATGAATATATCAAGTTAGAATTACATACCTCTTTGATGTAGATTGTCTTCATGAAGCTTGAGTGCCTAGTGCCCCAAGTGTGACACCTCAAATGGTTCACACAACACCAAATACACTTGGAATAACTTGAGAGAACATACACACTTCATGAAATCGGCTAGCCCCTTTTATCACACATAGTTGCTGATTTTCCCAAGAATATGATCTTTATATAGTGTAACAATTAGGGTAAACGCTAATTGTTATGGCTTTCCATTTCCTTGGATCCATGGGTTCAAATACACCATGGAGCATCCTATGGGTTTTAGCCCAACTTGATAATCCATGGAGTCTTAGCCCACTATACAAGTATGGATGATTTACACAATCAACCCATATATTTAATTAGTATTCTTTTGATCACTTAATTAATTATAGATTAATTCTTGATCAATACTAATTAAATAATCTTATTAATATATTAGAACTTATAATATATTAATAAACCTTAAGTGTTATTTCTCTCATTATAGTCTATCCAAATGCATGATGCCATGCAACCCAAATGGACCATGTCGGGTCGGGTCAAGTCTTACCAATTATAGTTATGGACTTAGACAATAATCCAACAGTCTCCCATTTGGATAAGTCTAAAACTATTATTGCGTATGACTTCAAGAACCGATTGGCAATCGTAGCTCTCAAAAGCTTCTATCGAACTCTGACCTTGTCAATGAACTCTGACCTTTGTCAATGACTTTTCCATTAGATAAGGGATCATACATTCCTCCATTCTAAATATCATATGGACTGAGACATGGATTATAATCATTCTCTCTGTCCATTTGTTGTTTCCCGATTTCTGATTTATGACGACGGACTAATTGAACAAATCAAATCAGTCTAGGCCCGGCCGAGCACTTACATTTGTCATCACCAAATAATCGAGGGGCCCACAAATATCGCTTTTATCCCGAAGGTAAAAGGAATGGATAAACTTCAACTCATATGGCTTGTTCTACTACTTGCTGAATCATACACAAAGGCACGTTTTATAACATCGAGTTACCGAATGCGTTTTCGTGCAATCAATGTACAAACAACTCATAGTAACAACTCATATCTCTAGGTTTGAAGAATATAAGATATTATCGTCTCATGATCACTTGTGATAAAATCCATGAAGTGAATCCAATGAGCGTGGGTTGAATCCAATACTTAGAAATTATGAGCACTCATGAGTGTTGTAGCCCTTTGTCCAACATCTTAGACCTCTACAAACCAACCCATGACAGTCTTAATTTATATCTACTTATAACATATGACCGACTGTGGATGGTTTGAATAACTTAGTCATCCAGAACAATGACCTAGCTATTATGGAAGTTAAAACATGCAAAGTGAAACAGAATAACAATTTAATCCAATATGGTATCAAAACCTATGAACATAAATAAAACACCTATTATTTATCACCATATGATTACACATTATTCATTGTATACTGTTTCAGCTATCAACTTTGTTCTTGAATTTAAAACAATAGTTGTCCCATGCTCCAAGCATGTACACTATGTTTTCTAAACACTAGTCATGCCATACACCACGTATGCATACTATGTTTGTCTATGATCTTTACTTTGTGAAATAGATCAATTGAACATAACTCCAATGATCCTCTTTTCATAGTCCCAAATCCTTACTGCAAATGCAAGAATTCCAAATTCATGCCATTTACTGAAATCTGTTAGATTCTAAACTTATATGCATTGATCCTCTTATAATGATTATGCACAAAGTCAGAAAGACTTGACAACAACCATTACAGAGCATTCCAAAGCAGATCAGCTCCTTGGAAACATCCTTCTTGCATTAAGTTTCCTAATCTTACACTGATTTATTGAACAATTTCTAACTTTGAAACATTTGCATATTCCATTTTGACTATCACTTCTGAAAAAGAGTTGCCTCCTTACAGATTATGTCAATATGGTCCTTCCAGAATTATCACTATACTTCCAACTGTCCTTGAGCAGCCAATCTTTGGTAAGCCTTAGATTGTCCTCCACAATTGTTTAATCGTTTTAGTCATATCCAATTCTAAACCTTTTCCCTTCTTAATGCCCCGGGCATTTGGAAAATTTTAGAAAGGATGAATATTATAGCACATGTAATTGATCCTATATCTGAAGCATATGAGACACGATTCCAGATGTCTCACATAAAGACATGATACTAGACCAGTCCTTTTGCTACAATATTTCTATTTTCCAAGTTCTCATAATTTCAGATTATGAAAAGAGATGCCGTAATCATAATCGAATTTGAGAACGCAAATAATAGACCCATATACAGAATTTCCTTATGTTGAGCCATTCCAACATGAAATTCATATATATATATATATATATATATATATATATATATATATATATATATATCCTTGACTAAATACGATTAAAACCTCAATCTAAGCTTTTAGATTTGAGATGAAGTATAATTTCCTCTCCCTTAGTTATAGCAAAACAACTTTTTCCCAATTGAGACCTTTTGTTTTCTATAATTAACATTGCTAACTTGCAATTTTTATCATAATTATCATGATCCCACTAACATGATGATTATTAGCATAACACTTATGCTCCCACTAACTTTGACATGTACTCAGAAATCAGCTAAAAAACAATACTTTATTGACTTTCTTACCAAAGTTCAGATTTCTAATACTAGATTGCATTGATAAAACTTTATCAATATCATACACCTTATCTTAGATAGCTCACAAGTGTGTCTAAACAATTTTAAGAACTATGAAAAGGGATATTGTAATCATAGTCTTGATTGTTTAGACCTTTGCCACTTCTCACAAGTCCATGTTAGTGTGCCGGTAAACCACACACGCTCCACTAACGACTTTAAGAATGCAAATATCACAATTGCTATCTAGCTAAAATCTACTTAGTGAAAGGGTTTCCTCACCATCATTTTCATGAATCGGAGAGAAACCTTATGACACTTAGATTTTATGGTGTATGTGTTCTTATCCATGTGAATTTGTCAAACCATAATCACAAGACTAGGTTAGTGACAAATCCTAACTCATATGGATTGAACTTCTGCAATCTTAAATTCTTGCCACCTGGCATCTCAAGGACCTGCCATTGCTTCCAAGTTGTTGTGCAACCAATTGAGAACTCTAAGAACTCATATGCAAAGCCATCTTTAATTGGAAAGGGCACAGAATATGTCAACCCGATAGGTTATAAACCTCAAGCCGTGTGCTAGTGAAGAACTTCAGATTTTATTCCTGATTAGTTCTTGAGAGTTTCAAGACCGTTAAGACTCCCACTGTTCTCTTGACATATAAGACTTTCTTGTCAGATATACAAGAGATAGAGTGGATTCTAATCAAGACAAACACTTCATACAATTGGCCTTAGTTGGTCTTTGTTTTATCCAAATCACAACTTACCAATTTCAAATGTACAAGAGTAGGATACTTTTACTCTTACATTTGACTTGTGTTATAAAACTTCTTTAAGAAATGTCACTCGAGTTACAATCTTAGAGTATAACTCTAAGAATTGTTTTTGGAACAAAGTATGAATCATCTTCTTGATTTAACCACTTCAACAATTCATGACACATCTTTTTAGCCATAAGAATGCACTAAGATGTCCTTAGAAGACCAATTGTAATATGGTTTCTTAATCATCAAGATGATCACAAAACATGATACTAAAGTACTCTCCCATCTTTTCAGATTTGAGAAACTTTTATCTTTCTGCCTAATTTGAGTCTTCTTATTCGCTCTGCCATACATTGGAACCTTTTCCAATGTCTCAGAATTACACTTACGCTTGTAAGTATAACCATATTTACTGAGCTATAGTAAATTATGACGAATAGTCTTATCGATCTTTTATGGTGGACTTAACCAGTGCACAAGAATGTATAGTCGATCCCTTAGTCCTTTACTTGACTCACACATCCATGTGAACAAGTAATTAGTCTTAATTTTCCAATGCTTGAAAGTTATCATTCATCATGCTAAGAAACTTGCATGTTTCCAAGTTTCTATCCAACTGAAACTTGGGTGACAAGAATCTTTCCTTATTTGGTAAATTTAGACATTACCACAAATGAGAGAATCAAATTCACTTTCCAATATTGCTATCAGTGGAATCTTATAAGCAACAATTTTCCACAAACACTATTATAAGGATACATAAAATAAATAAAATAAAAAATTTCCTTTTATTTTAAAACCTTGCGGAAAAACTTATCCTTACAATCCATATGAAAACTTGTTGTTATCTATTCATAAGCAATATCTTATAACTCCTAAGAAGTAACTCAAGAATCCGATCTTCAAACTATACGATAGAAATCCATCTATGCGATCAGATTCAACATATTCTTTCTTTAAGTTTCTTCACTTTTCTTTGATTCTTAAAACATCACCATGTGACCCAGTCACATCATGTATTAAGAATCTCAGAATAGAAACTTAGCAGAGTTAGATAGTGGACTTTACCTGAAGTAGAGTCAAACTTATTGACTTTAACATCCTTAGGTAAATTTGGCAGCTTCGTAATCAATGCCCCTTCCTTTGGCAATTTAACATATGGACGCTTTGGTAATGGAATATGGGACTATCACAGACTTAGCCTTTCTCTTTACCATTTGGTCAACCGAGTCGACTATGGCCGATCCCTTTCCATTGGGAAGAGAGAGCTTTACTGGATATCCAATGTCATTATTGTCAATGTCCACAAGTTTTAGGAAGTTGATCTTAGCAAATAGATAATATCATTAAGGATCTTGTCATAGTCTGTTTCATAGGAGTCCCAAAGGAACTCACTATGTGGCTTAGAAAGTAGTTGAGCCACCAACTTTCTCAAGACTTTGACACCCAACTCTTCTGGCTTGTCAATATGTGACTACATCTCCAAGATGTGATCACACATAGACCTTTGCTTTCCAATAGGGCTTGAGTGACCTTAAACTTTTCAAGAACTTATGGGTTAGGGAGAATAATTGGAGGAGGTGAAAGAAGTATGATTTCCATGGGACATCATCTTCGTTTAGGAAAGCTTGTTTCAAGAGATTTGGGAAGATCATAAATGTCTAAACCAGACATCTTTTGGGAGATATTCAAGATAGTTGATTTCAAGTCCTTAATATAACACCCAATATGAAATATTAAGGCTAGGACCCAACACAATACTTTTATAACTTGGAAGAGGGATGCTGTAATCCAAGCTATAAAATATTTGAAGGTAGGCGAATGACGATTCACCAATTTCCACCATGAAAACGAAATATATATTATTAGGTTTTAATTAGTTTTTGAAACTCCTAGATCTTTAAGGGTCATTGAACCGTTCAATGACATGTTTCAATCTCGAGTGTGCCCTTTAGGTTTTGTGACTGGGATGCCGAGGATCACAAAACAAGTTGTGAAGTAACCATGCAAATTACTTTGTACACTTAAGTGTTTACCCCTCAATCGATGAGTCGGTTAACCACACACGCTCCATCGATACTATGATAAACATTAAGTTACCCTTTCCCTACCTTGTTAAATACGAGTTAGTGTGCCGGTTAACCACACACGCTCCACTAATCGACTTAAACAAAGTGCAAAGGGTAATTTCGTTGATTAGCACCTTATTCACTTTTTCCTAAGTAACTAAGATTGGGTATTTATATAAGTTTTAGTTAGTTAGTATTTATCATTAATACTTTCAATGAAGGGAGAATTCTAGTCCTTATCCTACCCGTTCGGCTAACAACCCTCCACCGGTCAAGGAAGCGGTGGATGATAGTGGACACCCATTAGACTGCCATTTTATAGGCAGTAATCTTATACCCCCTTATAGACAGGCTTCGTGAATGAGGCCTACTAACGGTAAGACTGACTTTACTCTTATACATATATATATATATATATATATATATATATATATATATATATATATATGTATATTATTAACTTATAATATTATAAAGTATAAGGGTTGAATTTTAACTTTTAAAATTCTAAGGGCTAACTTGGAATTAAAGTATTCATAAGTGAAAACTTTCCAAATTCCAAAACTTGAGGGCAAGATTTGAAACTATTCAAAAGTAATTAATTCCATAACTTATGTGTTTAAAGTAGTTTTAAATAAAAAATCCTTCAATTTCCATAACTTGAGGACAAGTTATGGAAGACTTTAAACTAATAAAAGAATGTAACTTTTCTTTATTTTGTAAATTATGGAATTAATTAAGGTTACACATTTTATTACTTAATGAAGTGACTCTTGAACCTCCATAACTTGAGGACAAGACTCTTAATTTTTTTTTGTAACCATTGCCAACTTTTATGAGTTTTATGAAACTTAAATGTGACCTTTCATGTAAGTTGAGGACTAGTTACACAAACACATTTTAGAATCATCTCTTAGATTAAAATGGATTGAAAACACATAATCAATTAACTTATCTATTAATCTAAGCAGCTCATATGAACAAAGATAATTCACATCAAACTTTTTCATGTAATTAGCATAACTTTTAAACTAATACAAAACATGAATCTATTGACAATTATCTTTGAAATTGGATTAGCATGAACATTACCACATCAAAAACAAGTTTATAAGGTCAAAAAAAGCTTAGGGTAATGTTCCTAGTCCAATTCCAGCCAAAACAACAAACAACAAGCTGTCAGCACCCAAAACTCGTCGAGTTCCTTAAGAAACTCGTTGAGATCATTCCCAAAATGATGAACTCATCGAGCTTTTGGCATAAACACATCGAGTTTTATGGTTTGGACAGATTCAACTTTGAAAAAACACATTTGCATCAAGTATAAGAGAAAGCAAGCCTAGGCTCTGATACCACTATTGGGTTTTGAGCATTCTAACACTCCTAACTGTACATGCAACCCTGAATACCTTGGATCTATGTTTTCTCTATTATACATGCAAATATGAACTTTCCAAGGTATTCATCCTAACTAGCATAATAACATTGATTCAAATGAATATATCAAGTTAGAATTACATACCTCTTTGATGTAGATTGTCTTCATGAAGCTTGAGTGCCTAGTGCCCCATGTGTGAGACCTCAAATGGTTCACACTGTTGGGTTTTGAGCATTCTAACACTCCTATGGTGTACATGCAACCCTATAAACCTTGGATCTATGTTTTCTCTATTATACATGCAAATAAGAACTTTCCAAGGCTTTAATACTAACTAGCATACTATGAGGTAACTATACTACAAAGACTAGTTAGATGACATACCTTTTGGTATAGCTTGATGTCTTCAAGCTTTAAGAGCTTAGCCCCAATAGTGTGGAAGCCTCAAATGGAATCACAAATCACCAAAACACCTTGGAAGACTTTAGAGAATATGGATACTTGGTTCTCTCTAGTGAAATTGGCTAGCCCTCTTAGTGTACCCACACTAGTGCCCATTTCACCAACCAAGGACATTTTTATATAGTGTGGAGGATTAGGGTTAAACCCTAATACCCATGACCTTTCATTTCCTAGGATCCATGGGTTACAGCTCCATGGACTATCCATGAAGACTTAGCCCAACCTAAATGAACTTGGCCCACTACACATATATATCTAAGAGTCCATATTTAATTAGTTCATTTTGATCACTTAATTAATTATAAATTAATTCTTGATCAATAATAATTAAATAATATGATTATATTAATATATTAGAACTTATAATATATTAATATAAATCATAAATATATTATTCTCAAAATACTATCCATATAAATTGTGCCGGTGAAGTACAACCCAAATGGACCATGTTGGGTCGGGTCAAGTACATACCAAATATAGTTATGGACTTAGACATTAATCCAACATTCTCCCACTTGGATAAGTCTAAAACTATTATTGAGTATGACTTCAAAACCTAACTAGCAATCGTAGCTCTTAAAGCCGTTGTTGAACTTTGATCTTGTCAACGAACTTGTCCATTAGATAAGGGATCATATATTCCTCCATTCTAGATATTATATGGACTGAGACATGGATTATAATCATTCTCTCTGTCCATTTGTTGTTTCCCGATTTCCGATTCATGATGATTGGCTGATTGAACAAATCAAATCAGTCCTGGCTTGGCCAAGCACTCACATGTATCATCATTAAATCATCAAGGGGCCCACAGATATCGCTTTTATCCCGAAGGTAAAAGGAATGGATAAACTTCGACTCATATGGCTTGTTCTACTACTTGTTGAATCATACACAAAGGCATGTTTTATAACACCGAGTTACCGAATGCGTCTTCGTGCAATCAATGTACAACCAACTCATAGTAACAACTCATATCTCTAGGTTTGAAGAATATAAGATATTATCGTCTCATGATCACTCGTGATAAAATCCATTAAGTGATTCCAATGAGTGCGGGTTAATCCAATACTCAGAACTTATGAGCACTCATGAGTGTTGTAGCCCTTTGTCCAACATTTTAGACCTCTACAAGCCAACCCATGACAGTCTTAATTCATATATACTTCCAACATATGACGGACTGTGGATGGTTTGAATAACTTAGTCATTCCAGAAGAATAACCTAGTTTATTCTGGAAGTCAAAACATGCAAAGTGAAACACAAGAATAAATGAATCAAATATGGTATCAAACCCTATGAATATAAATAAACACTTTTATTTATCACCATATTGATTACTCATTATTCATTGTTTCGGTTTTATCAACTTTATACTTGAATTTAAAACAATAGTTGTCCCATGCTCCAAGCATGTACACTATGTTTTCTAAACACTAGTCATGCCATACACAAAGTATGCATACTATGTTTGTCTATGATCTTTACTTTGTGAAATAGATCAATTGAGCATAACTCCAATGATCATCTTTTCACAGTCCCAAACCCTTACTACAAATGCAAGAATTCCAAATTCATGCCATTTACTGAAATCTGTTAGATTCTAAACTTATATCCATTGGTCCTCTTGTAATGATTATGCACGAATTCAACCAGACTTGGCAACAATCATTACAGAGTATTCCAACGGAGATCAACTCCTTGGAAACATCCTTCTTGCATTAAGTTTCCTAATCTTACAGATTGAATACTTTCTAACTTTGAACCATTTCCATATTCCATTTTGACTATCACTTCTGAACAAGAGTTGCCTCTTTTCAGACTATGTCAATATGGTCCTTCCAAAGTCAACATTATACTTCCAACTGTCCTTGAGCAACCAATCCTTGGTAAACCTTAGATTGTCCTCAACAATTTCTTAATCATTTTAGTCATATCCAATTCTAGACCTTTTCCCTTCTTAATGCCCCAGGCATTTGGAAAATTTTAGAAAGGATGAATATAGCACATGTAATCGATCCTATATCCGAAGCATATGGGACACGATTCATGATGTCTCACATAAAGACTAAACCAGTCTTTTGCTATAATATTTCCATTTCTATTTCCCAAGTTCTCATAATTCAGATTATGAAAAGGGATGCCGTAATCATAATCGAATTTTAGAACGCAAATAATGAACCCATATATAGAATTTCCTTATGTTGAGCCATTCCAACATGAAATTCATATGTATTCTTGACTAAATACGAGTAAGACCTCAAGCTAAGCTTTTAGATTTGAGATGAAGTATAATATCCTCTCCCTTAATTATAGCAAAACAACTTTTTTCCCAATTGAAACCTATTGTTTTTCTATAATTAACATTGCTAACTTGCAACCTTTATCATAATTATCATGCTCCCACTAACATGATGATTAATAGCATAACACTTATGCTCCCACTAGCTTTGACATGTACCCAGAAATCAACTGGACTTCTACAAATCAATATTTTATTGACTTTCTTACCAAAGTTCAGATTTCTGATACTAGATTGCCTATATAAGACTTTATCAAAATCACACACCTCTCTTAGATAGCTCACAAGTGTGTCTAAACAATTTCATAACTATGAAAAGGGATGTCGTAATCATAGTCTAAATTGTTTAGACCTTTTGCCATTTCTCATAAGTCAATGTTAGTGTGTCAGTTAACCACACACGCTCCACTAACGACTTTGAGAACTGCAAAACTCACAATTGCTATCTACTTAAAATCTACTTAGTGAAAGAGTTTCCTTACCATCATTTTCATGAATCGAAGAAAAACCTTATGACACTTTGATTTTATGGTGTAAGCATTCCTATCCATGTGAATTTGTCAAAACCATAACCACATGACTAGGTTAGTGACAAATCCTAACTCATATGGATTGAACTTGTGCAATCTTAACTTCTTGCCACCTGGTAGCTCAAGGGCCTTCCATTGTTTCCAAGTAGTTATCCAAACAATTATGAACATGTAGAACTCAAATTTATATCCATTTTAAGTGGAATGGGCACAAAAATGTCAACACGATAGGTTATAAACCTCTAGTTGTGTGCTAGTGATGAAATACAGGTTTTTGTTCTTGATTACTTCTTGAAACCCTTTCAGGATCTTTTAGACTCCCACTGTCTCCTTGACCTATAAGACTTTCTTGCCAAATATTCAAGAGATAGTGTGTGGATTCTAATCAAGATTGACACTTAACACAATTAGCCTTAGTTGATCTTTGTTTTATCCAAAACATCACAACTTACCAATTTCAAATGTACAAGAGTAGAAAACTTTTACTCTTACATTTGACAAGTGTTTTAAACCTTCTTTAAAACATGTCACTCAAGTTACAATCCTAGAGTATAACTCTATGAACTGTTTTTGAATGAAGTATGAATCATCTTCTTGATTTAACCACTTCAACAATTCATAACTCCTTTTCTTAACTCTCAGAATGTACTTAGAGGATGAATTGTGATAAGGTCTCAAAATCATTAAGATGATCTTAAAACATGATACTAAAAGGACTCTCCCTTCTTTTCAGATTTGAGAAACTTTTATCCTTCTGCCTAATTTGATTCTTCTTATTCGTTCTATCATACATTGAAAATTTTTCCAATGCTTCAGAATTATACTTAAGCTTGTAAGTATAATCATATTTACTAAACCTTAGTAAATCATGACGAGTAGTCTTATCCATATTTTGTGGTGGACTTTGACAAGTGCACAAGAAAGTGTACTTGATCCCTTAGTCCTTCTCTTGACTCACACATCCATGTGAACAAGCAGTTAGTCTTAATTTTCCAATGCTTGAAAGTTCTCATTCATCATACTATACAACTTGCATGATTTCAAGTTTCTATCCAACTGAAACTTGGGTGATGTGAATCTTTCCTTATTTGGTAAATTTAGACACTACCACAAATGAAAGACTCAAATTCATATTTCCAATATTGCTATCAATGGAATCATATAAACAACATCTTTTTTTTTTAAATGCCATTATAAGGATATTTTTTTTAAAATAAATAAAATTAAAAACTTTACTTTTATTTTAAAACTTTGCGGAAAAACTAATCCTTACAATGCAGATGTATATGAAAACTTGTTGTCATCTATTCCTAAGCAATCTATCATAACTCTTAAGCACGTGCTCAAAATTCTGATCACCAAACCATGCGATCGAAATCTATCTTCGCGATCAGAATCAGCATATACTTCCTTTAAGTTTCTTTACTTTTCTTTGATTCTTAAAACATCAACATGTGACCCAGCCACATCATGTAATAAGAATCTCCAAGTAGGAACTTAATATAGTTAGACCATGGACTTTACCTGAAATAAAGTCAAACTTATTGACTTTATCATCCTTAGGTAAGTTTGGCAGCTTCATAACCAAAGCCCCTTCCTTTGGCAATAGAAATATATGGATCCTTAGGTAATAGTATATGGGACTATCTCAGACTTAGCCTTTCTCTTTACCATTTGGTCAACCAAGTTGACTATGGCCAATCCCTTTCCATTGGGAAGAGAATGCATTTCTAGATTTCCTGTGTCACTATTGTCCCTGTCCATAAAGTCTTGGGAAGTTGATCTCCTAATCAAATTTGCTTTACTAGTACACTAAATCATATCTGATTTACCAGAACCAAGCAAATAGATAGGATCATTAAGGGTCTTGTCATAGTCTATCTCATAGGAGTCCTAAAGGAACTCATTATGTGACTTAGAAAGTGATTGAACCACTAACTTTCTCAAGACTTTGACACCCAACTCTCCCGGCTTGTTAGCATGTGACTTCATCTCCAAGATGTGATCACACCTAGACCTTGCCTTGCCAATAGGGCTTGAGTGACCTTGAACTTGTGGGTTAGGGAGAATAACTGGAGGAGGTGGAGGAAGTGAGGTTCCAAGATATTTGGGAAGATCATAGATGTCTGAACTTGACATCTTTTGGGAGATATTCAAGATAGTTGATTCAAAGTCCTTAATATAACACCCAATATGAAATATTAAGGCTAGGACCCAACAAACTATTTTATAACTTGGAAGAGGGATGCCATAATCCAAACTATAGAATATTTGAAGGTAGGTGAATGACAATTCATCAATTTCCACCATGAAAAAAGAAATAATTAATTAGGTTTTAATTGGATTCGAAATTCCTAGATCTTTGAGATTCATTGAACTTTCAATGGCATGTTTCAATCTCGAGTGTGCCCTTCAGGTTTTGTGACTGGGATGCCGAGGATCACAAAACAAGGTGTGAAGTAACCATGCAAATTACTTGGGACCCTTAAGTGTTTACCCCCTCAATCGATGTGCCATTTAACCACACACGCTCCATCGATACTATGATAAGCATTAAGTTACCCTTTGCTTACCTTGTTAAATACGAGTTACTGTGCCGGTTAACCACACACACTCTACTTACCGACTTAAACAAAGTGCAAAGTGTAATTTCATGGATTAGCACCTTATTCACATTTTCCTAAGTAACTAAGATTGGGTATTATTAAGAGTTTAGTTACTTATTATTTATCATTAATACTTTTAGTGAAGGGAGAATTATAGTCCTGTCAAACCCGTTCGGCTAACGACCCTCCACCAGTCAAGGAAGCGGTGGGTGAGAGTGGACACCCATTAAACTGCCATTTTATAGGTAGTAACCTTATACCCCCCCTTATAGACCGGCTTCGTGAATGAGGCCTACTAACGGTAAGACTGACTTTACTCTTATACATATATATAAATATTATTAACTTATAATATTATAAAGTATAAGGGTTGAATTTTAACACTTTAAAATTCTAAGGGCTTAACTTGGAATTAAAGTATTCATAAAAGAAAACTTTTCAAATTCCAAAACTTGAGGGCAAGTTTTGAAACTATTCAAAACTCTTGGATATTCATAACTTATGAGTTTTAATTAAAGTATTAAAACTTTTAATGAAGAGACTCTTGGACATCCATAACTTGAGGACAAGTTATGGAGCCATAAAAACTATTTATAAGAAAAGACTCTTTATTTTTTGATAACCTAAGGCATTTTTATGAGTTTTTAAGATTCATAAATGTGACTTTTCATATAACTTGAGGACAAGTTACAAAAACACATTTTATGAACAACTTTTAGATTAATTTGGATTGAAAACATCTAACACATATTTTTCATTAATCTAAAAAATAACTCATAAAACAAGGAAACATAAAACTTCTGGTAATCCATAACTTATGGAGTTAAATGTTTGTTTTATGATGAAACTTTTCATGTTCCATAACTTAAGAATAAGTTATGGAATTCTTTAAAACATTAACACCAAATTTTGTAACTCCATAAAAACTTTGAATCAATTTTTTTTAAACCTTTTCATATCCATAACTTATGGAGGTTTCAAAAAATTCTTTAGATCAAACTTTTAAAACTAATAAAATAATCATATCATTTTATCCTTTACTAAATTTGACCTAATTCAACTCATATAGCAAATGATTCAAATTTTACAAATAATTAGTTTTTCAGAAAAAAAAAAGTAATTATCTTAAAATTTGACAAACGTCATGTTTTTTTTCCTTTTTTTTCAACTTTGAAAATAAAACATTTGCATCAATATAACAGAAAACAACCTGGCTCTGATACCACTGTTGGGTTTTGAGCATTCTAACACTCCTATGGTGTACATGCAACCCTATAAAACTTGAATCTATGTTTTCTCTATTATACATGCAAATAAGAACTTTCCAAGGCTTTAATCCTAACTAGCATACTATGAGGTAACTATACTACAAAGACTTGTTAGATTACATACCTTTTGGTGTAGCTTGATGTCTTCAAGCTTTAAGAGCTTAGCCCCAATAGTGTGGAAGCCTCAAATGGAATCACAAATCACCAAAACACCTTGGAAGACTTTAGAGAATATGGATACTTGGTTCTCTCTAGTGAAATTGGCTAGCCCTCTTAGTGTACCCACACTAGTGCCCATTTCACCAACCAAGGACATCTTTATATAGTGTGGAGGATTAGGGTTAAACCCTAATACCCATGACCTTTCATTTCCTAGGATCCATGGGTTAAAGCTCCATGGACTATCCATGAAGACTTAGCCCAACCTAAATGAACTTGGCCCACTACACATATATATCTAAGAGTCCATATTTAATTAGTTCATTTTGATCACTTAATTAATTATAAATTAATTCTTGATCAATACTAATTAAATAATATGATTATATTAATATATTAGAACTTATAATATATTAATATAAATCATAAATATATTATTCTCAAAATACTATCCATATAAATTGTGCCGGTGAAGTGCAACCCAAATGGACCATGCTGGGTCGGGTCAAGTACATACCAAATATAGTTATGGACTTAGACATTAATCCAACACACACAACACCAAATACACTTGGAATAACTTGAGAGAACATACACACTTCATGAAATCGGCTAGCCCCCTCTTACACACATAGTTGCCGATTTTCCCAAGAATATGATCTTTATATAGTGTCACAATTAGGGTAAACCCTAATTGTCATGGCTTTCCATTTCCTTGGATCCATGGGTTCAAATACACCATGGAGCATCCTATGGGTTTTAGCCCAACTTGATAATCCATGGAGTCTTAGCCCACTGTACAAGTATGGATGATTTACACAATCAACCCATATATTTAATTAGTCTTCTTTTGATCACTTAATTAATTCTAGATTAATTCTTGATCAATACTAATTAAATAATCTTATTAATATATTAGAACTTATAATATATTAACAAACCTTAAGTGTTATTTCTGTCATTATAGTCTATCCAAATGCATGATGCCATGCTACCCAAATGGACCATGCCGAGTCGGGTCAAGTCTTACCAATTATAGTTATGGACTTAGACATTAATCCAAAAAGTTCATGATGAACTAATGATACGAACTGGAAAACAAGTTCAAGACCATGTCAATGGCCAACTCCTTTGGAAACTCGACATACACCAAAATTTTCCATCAATGTATGGCTTCATTTTTCTGAACGTGCATACACCAAAATTTTCCATCTTGATGTTTGCATGTCATCAAGGATTTGACAATCTCGAATCTTTTGTGTCGAGCTTGCTCTTGGAACATTTCCTTAAGATACTCATTAATTTCAAACGCCCTATAGTTCTCAAAGCTATTTTGAAGCTCTTGTGACATGGTCACCAACATGACGCAAGAAACTTTGGTAGATTCTTCATCGTGTTTGTTGTAAGAAGCTAGATGTGACATCCCCATTTTCACGGCCAGAAAAGACCGATTTTTTTTATGCTTGTTTGAAAATTAGAGTAACATTTTACATAAAAGTGTTGCGGAATTTGCTCCCAAAATAAAAATATGATAAAGATTTATCAAAGCATTTACGTAGAAATGTATTTTATTAAAAAGACTTGGGATGTCATGTTCGATACAGATCAAAAGCATAACCAGTACATTATAAGCCTTACAACAATTATTTACAACTACTGTCCTATAATCCAAAAATCCCTCATCATCATCCAAAATATAAGTTTAGGGGTGAAAAGTGGCAAATTTCTAATTCTAGCCGGCAAGTCTCGCACCCCCTATATATAGGGTGCGAGACCGAAGTTCGAAAGGTTGAGAAGACTCCACGTAGCAGCTGCGAGGCTCGGACCGGAGGGGAGACATGGCTCGGATGCGAAGGCGCGTCGGAGGCTGGTAGGCGAGACGTGGCTCACTTCGGATAGGCCACACATGCGACACACGTCGATCTCAAACTGGGCCACGACTTGGATGACGCAGCTGCTTCGGACATGGTTCAGTAGCGAGGGCGAGGGTGACGTGGTCGGCTCCAATCCATGCAAATTTCTCGGAAATTGCACCCAAACCTACTAAAATCCATAACTTTCTCATACGGGTTCCATTTTTTACGTTCTTTATATGCACACATAGGTGGGAATATATTATACAACTTTCGTTTAGACTTCGTCGGCTAATTTTGACTTAATTTTTAGTATTTCTATTTTTAACAGACTAGGAGAGGAAAATCCGTTAAAAATTCATAACTTCTTCATCCGACATCCGTTTTCGTCTGTCTTTTTACCGTTGTACCACTATTGACGAGACCTTCAATTCTCGTTTAGGTTGTGTCGGCTAAATATCGCTCGATCTTTAATTCGAGTTTTTAGTTGTCTACTGCTAAGCTAAAATTTAGAAAAATCATAATTTTCTCATACGAAGTCAGATTTTGGCGTTCTTTTTATGTACGCTCTTGGTTTAACGAACACTACGACTTTCGTTTAGATTGCTAAGGCTAAAAATCACTTTATCGTAAATTCACTTTTTACGCTTCTCGGTGCCGTGTCGGTTCCGTCGCGAAACTTCGACAGGTCATATCTTCTTCGTTATAACTCGGATTTCGGCGTTCTTTATATCTCCGGAATCCTTGTTTCGGCCACTAAAACTTTCTTATAAGATATCGGCTTTATCTAATATTTATTTTCAACACTTATTTTTATTATTAATTAATTAAATCATAATAATTAAGCAAATAAGCACATAATTCACATAGTATTCACATAATTCCTCTTTATTACTTCAAAATGAGTTACAAAAGTTGACCTAGACTATTACACCATTATTAATGCTTTAGCCCAGAAACACGGGCGTTACAATTCTCTCCCCCATAGGATGATTCCATCCCCCGAATCATACATCAGCAAACAAATGCGGGTAGCGACTCATCATGTCACTCTCCGTTTTCCAGGTGAGATTTGGCCCATTCGTATGTTTTCATTGCACAAGCACTAAATCGACCATCTTGCGTCGCAACTTTTTAGTCTTACGGTCAACGATTGCCTCTGGTTCTTCGATTAGCCTCTTGCTTTCATCCAACCTTAACTCAGAAATTGGAATTATGTCGGGAATATCTCCCGTGAACTTCCTCAAATAACACACATGGAAAGTGTTATGAACACCATCTAGTTCTTCTGGTAGTTCTAGCTTGTAATCTTGATCCACAATCCTCTGAAGAACTTTAAACGGTCCAATAAACCTTGGACTCAACTTTCTCCTTTTACCAAATCTTATAAGTCCCTTCCACGGCGAGACTTTAAGCAAAACCAAATCACCAACTTCGAATGTTATCGGTTTTCCTTTCTTGTAAGCATAGCTCTTTTGACGATCCTGAGCTTCTAACATCCTTTCCCTAATCACTTTCAACTTTTTAGCAGTCTAATGGACTATCTTAGGTCCCATAAACTGCTTTTCTCCATCTTCAAGCCAACATGACAGCGTTCGACACTTTTGTCCATACAAAGCGTGATAAGGTGCCATCTTGATGGTTGAGTGGAAACTGTTATTGTAGAAAAATTCTACCAAAGGTAAATGTTCTTCCCAGTTACCTTGGAATTCCAGGGTACATGCTCTCAGCATATCCTCCAGTGTTTGAATCGTTCATTCTCTCTGACCATCGGTTTGCGGATGGTAAGCTGTACTCAGACACAATTTCGTACCCAATTCCTCTTGTAGACTTTTCCAAAACCTCGACGTGAAACGATTATCACGATCCGATACAATAGTTTAAGGCACACCTTGAAGTCTTACTATCTCCTTCACGTAAGAATTAGCAAGTTTATCCATAGACCATTTCTCATTGGCTGCTATGAAGTGTGCACTTTTCGTAAACCGATCAACGACCACCCAAATCGTGTCGTGATCGTTCTTCGTTATGGGCAGTTTAGTCACAAAATCCATGGTGATGTCTTCCCATTTACCCATAGGTACAGGTAAAGGCTCTAAACTCCCATATGGTTTCTGATGTTGTGCCTTAACTCCCGCACATGTCACGCACTCGGCCACATACTTTGCAACAGCGAGCTTCATCGTCGGCCACCAATAGTAGGGTTTCAAATCCCTATACATTTTAGTGCTACCGGGATGAATCGAGTACATGGTCTTATGAGATTCTTCCATCAGAAGATCTTTTATTCCTCCTGTCTTAGGTACCCAAATTCGATCTTGGAATACCTTCAGTCCTTGACTGTTTATACCGAACACTAACGTTTTGCCCAAACGTTCTCCCTTTCGGTCATTCTTCTCTGAAGCTTCTTCGTGATCTTTATTTATACTCTCCATAATTGTTGAGACAACTTCAATTCTCAACACTCTTGGCCTTTTCTTTTCAAGGTTTACCTTCCGACTGAGAGCATCAACGACAACATTGGCTTTACCGAGGTGGCAAAGTATCTCACAGTTGTAGTCCTTAAGCAGTTCCAGCCTGCGTCGTTGCCTCATATTCAATTCCTTCTAATTAAAGAGATATTGGAGACTCTTATGATCAGTGAACATTTTTCACTTTGTGCCATAAAGATAATGCCTCCATATCTTTAGGGCGAACACTACCGCTGCCAACTCCAAATCATGAGTGGGGTAGTTCTTTTCGTGCTCTTTCAGTTGTCTTGATGCATATGCTATCACCTTATCCCGCTGGGTCAGAACTCAACCTAACCCAGCTCCATATGCATCACTATAAACTGCGAAGTCTTCAACTCCTTCTGGCAAAGAAAGAATTGGTGCTTCACGTAATTTCTTCTTTAACTTCTCAAAGGCTTCCTTATGCTTTTCACTCCAAGTATAAGTAGCTCCTTTGTGGGTCAAAGTTGTCAATAGAGAAGCTAGCGAAGAAAAGCCTTGGATAAACCTTCGGTAATATCTAGCTAATCCCAAAACACTTTGAATCTCCGTGGGACTTTTCGGTTGTTCCCATTTCATTACAGCTTCAATATTTGCTGGATCAACCATTATTCCACCTTGGTTGACCACATGACCCAAGAATTGGACTTCCTGAATCCAAAGATCACATTTGGAGAACTTATCATATAGCTTCTCCTTTTTCAATACTTCTAACACTTCTTACAAGTGCTTACCATGCTCTTCCTGGATTTTCGAGTAAATCAAAATGTCATCTATGAACACTATCACGGATTTATCGAGGAATGGTTTACAAACCCTATTCATCAAATCCATGAAGCCTGTTGGAGCATTGGTTTGTCCAAACGACATAACCAAGAACTCGTAGTGTCCATATCTTGTTCTGAAAGCCATCTTCTAAATATCTTGCTCTCTTACCTTTAGCTGATGATTTCCTGACCTTAGATCGATCTTCGAGAAATAACTCGAACCTTGCAACGGGTACTTGTTCTTTATTGTTGCCTTGTTCAGCTCTATGTAATCAATGCACATTCTCATGCTCCCATCCTTCTTCTTTACGAATAACACTAGAGCTCCCCAGGGCGATGAACTAGGTCTAATGAAACCTTTGTCCAATAACTCCTGAAGTTGTGCCATAAGCTCCTTCATCTCTGTTGGTGCTAATCGGTATGGTGCTTTTGCTATTGGTATTGTTCCTGGTAACAAATATATTCTAAACTCCACTTGTCTATCAGGGGGCAATCCAGGAAGATCTTTGGGAAAGACTTCTGGAAAGTCACACACCACTGGTATCTCCTGCACCTCCTTTTTTTCCTTCTTAGCATCAATCACAAATGCTAGATATGATGTACATCCCTTAGCCAAACACTTTCTGGCTTTCATTATGAAAATGATACCAAAACTCACTCTGCGTTTGTCCCCATACACCATAAATGACTCTTTCCCTTGCGGGTTTACTTTTACTATCTTCTTCCTACACAATATTTCGGCATCATTGGCGCTAAGCCAATCCATTCACAGCACAATGTCGAAACCATTGAACTCAATAGGCAATAATTCCTCGTGGAACTTATTCCCATTCAAGTCTATGAAGATGTTTTTCATGCGATAGCTAATAGGTATAAACTTGCCACTAGCAACCTCGACTATTAAAGCATTATCTAGTCTATCAACAGGCAAAGCTAGTTTTCTACCAAATTCATGCGAAATAAAGGAGTAGGTGGCTCCAGAATCAAACAAAATTTGGGCAGGCAATTCGTTTAAGAGAAAAGTACATGAAGCGACATCCACTTCCTCCTTTGCAGCTTCAAGTGTCATTTGGAAGGCTCTGGCTTTTGGCTTTGGTGGGAGATTGGACCTTGCTTCCCCATTCTTCTTTGGGCAGTCTCTCAAGATGTGCCCTTCCTCACCTCACCCATAGAAAACTTTCTTGATGAGGGTACATTCATTGGCATAGTGCCCATGCTTTCCACATTTAAAACATGTGACCTCTTCACCACATTTCCCATGGTGCTTCTTCTTACATTTTTCGCACCATTTGGCTTCTCCTCCTCCTCCTCCTCTCAAACCAGACTTCGAGAATTTACTTTTCTTGTTGGGCCTCGAAGGTCCCTCAAACTTCCTCTTCTCACCAATATTTGTCCTTTCTAGACCCTTCTCCCAGATCTGGGTCTCAACATTCTTAGTAGCCCAGATGGCGGCTTTCAATGTGGTTGCTTGCTTAACCATTGGACCAAAATCCGCTGGTAAACCATGTGCAAACTTATTGACCTTAGAGAGTTCAATTGGAAATAAGTATGGAATAAGCTTCATCTTTTCTGTGAAACTAGCAGCATATTCAGTAACGCTCATTTTTTCTTGCTTCAAATTTTGAAACTCATTATTGATTTCCAGAAGATCCTGCTCAGAGCAGTATTGCAATTTTAGTAGTACCACAAAGTCTTCCCAAGACATCTTGCTAGCTTCTCCCTCAGGCATCGAATCAGCTAGTAACTTCCACCAGCTTAACACACCAGATTTTAACAGAGGAATTCCAAGTGCGGTCTTCTGTTTGTTGCTGCACTCACAACTTTCAAACATTGTCTCCATTTCGAAGATCCAATTTATAACTTCCACCGGTGTTTGACTTTCGGATATACACGGTGGTTTGGATGCCATGAAATCTTTGTATTTGCATCCACGTCTATCACCTCCTCCATCCTGGTTGTTTCGTCTAACTATCGGTGGGTTGCCTTGACCAACAGTCCCACTGTAGTTCCCTCCTTCTGATTGCCCTTCATTCAATTCGGGCTGTTCAACAGGTATCATAGTTTTTTCCCTATTATGTTGTAGTAATCTCATTGTCTCCTGCATTTGGCGATCCAACATCATCTACATCATCGCTTGTACCCCACCCATCGTCATTTGCTCAGGTGCAGCTCCTGCAACAGGTACTTACTCAAGTACTGGGGGTTGATTCCTATTCCCATTTGTATTCCCAGCTCCACTGCGGTTTCTTGCCATCTTGATCTATACACCGAATAGGGTGAATTTAGATCTTTATTCACTATAGACTCCGAAATGTTTACATGCTAGTTCTAATATCGTAGTCATACGCTTAGAATCCTACACACATAAGGTTTTCAGATCCGGTCGGCAACAGACCATAGATTCGAACAATTAATGGCATATATGGTAAACATATAGCATTTAGCACATAAAAGCATTTTAGGCAACTATCCTAAAATATACTAGTGCTCGTGTCTTAAATATGGTAGACACTTATCTCACAATCATCACTTAGCATTCTAAGTTTAAGTCTAGAAATCCTACAAATTCCTAGTTCGCTTAAACTATTGCTCTGATACCAACTGTGACATCCCCATTTTCACAGCCAGAAAAGACCGATTTTGTTTATGCTTGTTTGAAAATCAGAGTAACATTATACATAAAAGTGTTGCGGAATTTGTTCCCAAAATAAAAATATGATAAAGATTTATCAAAGTATTTCCATGAAAAATGTATTTCATTAAAAAGACTCAGGATGTCATGTTCGATACAGATAAAAAGCATAAACAGTACATTATAAGCCTTACAATAGTTATTTACAACTACTGACCTATAATCCAAAAATCCCTCATCATCATCCAAATTATGCTCTGGGTCCACTACCTGTAAAACATAAAGTTGAGTGGGTCAGGCCTGGGAGCCTGGTGAGCATATAGGGTTTTCAACCCACAAATAATAATAAATTTATTAATTACATCGACCGACAATAAATTTATTAATTTTATCAAACCAATAATAACCCTGATTACCCATTCCCGTTATCCTCACCTTATGTCCCTAAACACCTATAAAAGGGACCTAGTCTAAGGATTTTATCATAGGGATGGACTTTACTGCTAAGGGGATTCCTCAGCCATATATGTCCGTAAGGCAACCATGTGGGGGATGGAGTACACCGGTGAACATCAAGCCCACAAACACCTACAGGTTGCAAGCCTGCTAGCGTTCCACTGGACTGTCTAGAAAAGTCTGTGGTCGCCATCCATACTCCGCTAAGTGACTGGAACAACAACAACATCGAGGCCTCTCATCAATTTATCACACCAACTATTTCATCTACCCATGTTATACCCAACATATTTGTAGATAATATATATATATATATATATATATATATATATATATATATATATATATATATATATATATATATATATATAGTTTAAATCATTTTAAAACTCGTATAAAACATTCATTCAACAACCGTCTCAAATAAACAATCAATATATATACACATAGCACATATTTATATAAAATACTTCATATCTATGTGTAAGATGAAAGTGACTATCCACTCACTTGATTTAATGATAATCGGGCAGCACTTCGTTTCTCAAAATGATCGTTTATGATAAAACCGGGGGCTTTAATGAAAAACTAGGCTCTGCGAGGTTCGAGATTCAAAACCGAAAAGATAAATTTTTCTGGGTCTTCGAGCACTTCGAGACGTGTTTCGGGTATTGGAAATGATTCTGGGCTTCGGGGGAAGTCAAAATATCAGTTTAGGGGTGAAAAGTGGAAAATTTCTAATTCTAGCTGAGAAGACTCCACGTAACAGCTGCGAGGCTCGGATCGGAGGGGAGACGTGGCTCGGATGCGAAGGCGCGTCGAAGGCTGGTAGGCGAGATGTGGCTCGCTTCAGACAGGCCACGCATGTGACACGCGTCAGTCTCGGATTGGACCACGACTCGGATGACGCAGCTGCTTCGGACATGGGTCGGCAGCGAGGCGAGGGTGACGTGGTCGGCTCCAATCCATGCGAATTTCTCGGAAATTGCACCCAAACCTTCTAAAATCCCTAACTTTCTCATGCGGGCTCCGTTTTTGACGTTATTTATATGCACGCGTAGGCGGGAATATATTCTACAACTTTCGTTTAGACTTCGTCGGCTAATTTTGATTTAATTTTTAATATTATTATTTTTAACAGACCGGGACAGGAAAATCCGTTAAAAATTCATAACTTCTTCACCCGACATCCGTTTTTGTCTGTCTTTTTACCGTTGTACCACTATTGACGAGACTTGATTCTCGTTTAGGTTGTGTCGGCTAAATATCGCTCGATCTTAAACTCGAGTTTTTAGCTGTCTACTGCTAAGCTAAAATTTAGAAAAATCATAACTTCCTCATATGAAGTCAGATTTGGGTGTTCTTTTTATGTAAGCTCTCGGTTTAACGAACAGTACGACTTTCGTTTAGATTGCTAAGGCTAAAAAGCACTTTATCGTAAATTCACTTTTTACGCTTCTCGGTGCCGTGTCGGTTCCGTCGCGAAACTTCGACAGGTCATAACATATTCGTTATAACTCGGATTTCGGCGTTCTTTATATCTCCGGAATCCTTGTTTCGGCTAGTACAACTTTTGTAAAAGATATCGGCTTTATCTAATATTTATTTTCAACGCTTATTTTTATTATTAATTAATTAAATCATAATAATTAAGCAAATAAGCAAATAATTCACATAGTATTCACATAATTCCTCTTTATTACTTTAAAATGAGTTACAAAGGTTGACCTAGACTATTACACCATTATTAATGCTTTAGCCCATAAACACGGGTGTTACACTAGACCTTCTAGTTAAGAGTTATCATCCATAAAAGGGAGATCCTCATAAAGGACATACTCTTTTCCTTCGTAACTTAAGGCAATCCTTATGTTATGAATCAAATCCAAATAATTTTAACTAGTAAGTTTCTCTTTGTGTAAAATCAAGAAAGCGAAAAGTTTAAGTTAGTTATGGGATGAGGATAAGGGGGATGAAGTTTGTTTTCATTAGACATCTCTTGATGAAATGAATGTAGTTAGTTCGAGTTTATCCTTAAAATAATTTTCAACCCTAAACGAACTATTAACAAGGTTAGGATCCATATTTCACTTTGCAATGTGTAAAGGGATGTTGTATATACATAACAAGGTTATTTAGGTAGGAAAAGCAACTTGCTAGTTTCAAACTTTCGAAACTCCTAGATCATTTGAGATTCATTGATATTCAATGGCATGTTAATCGTGATTGTGCTCATCTCAAATTTAATGTGAGGTTTCCGCAAACCATTAAATAGATGGTGAATCAACCATGCAAAATCGCTTGAACCTCAACATAAAATTGTTTTCATATTGAGGGGCCGGTTAGCCACACACACGCCATCGAAAAAATAATTTTACGAGCGACTCATCATTTAAAAATTATATTCTCACAAATGACATCCCGGTTTACCACACACACCCCATCATTAGAGTATAACCAAAATATGTGTTTTCACTAGAAGCACACGACTCACATTTTCGAGTTATATAAAATGGGAATATTTTGTTTTATTACTTAATTAGTACTTTTAATCTTGATAGACAAAATAAAATTGAACCCTTTCGCTAACTCCACTCTCAAAATATTATAGGTAGTGAGGGAGTAAGCGTGAAACATATTAAAAACCGACCTCATTAGGAATCAAAGAGACATCCTTCAACAGAGAATTAGAGCGGGTGAGCCTAGTCTTGATTCAATGGCAATGTCTTTTATTATTAACATGTGAGGACACATGTGGTATTAACGTTTTACGTATAGTAAATGATACCATATAGTAAATTTAATCTTTTAAATTTATGTTATTGACTTTTCTAATTTAATTTTCTTATTAAATAAAATTCATGACGGTAGTCAAATTTTAATTGTAGTTCAAAAAATGTTAAAATATAATTAATTAACATTCAAATTTAAATTCGAATTCAATAAATATTTCAAATTAATTATCAGATTTAAATATTCTAATTTTAACATTTAAAATAATATTTTAAATTAAGGTTTATCCCTAGATTTTTTCAAAATTAGTAAAAATCCCAAAAAACTTGAAAACCTAGTAGGCGCGTCGCGCCTACGACATACAAGTTTCTTTCGATTTCCGTTCTGCACAAAGATTTGAACCATAATTAAAACAATTAGGTTATGATATCAGTATTGGGAATTGTTAACATCAAGTACACATTACATAGGTAGCAACAAAATAAAAACTTGTATACCTAAATGCACATGCAACATAAGGATATGTGTTTACTATTATAGCTTCCTACTTTGAACAATGACATAGAGTGGAATTTACTAACCTCTTGATGATTCCCTTGTGACCTCATACATGCCAACTTGGTTGCAAGATGAAGGATCTAAAGGAGAACCCCTCTAATGGAATCTGAGCCACAACACCAAAAGCAAGAAGGAATTAATCCAATTTAGGGTTTAAATGAAAATCACCAAAACCCTAGAAGAGGGGTTTGATTTTAATCCAAGGATAATGGAGAGAAAATGGGGACTAATTTTTGGAGGTTATGATTAGCCTCTAGGGTTTAACCCTAGCAGTCTTTATAGAGGCAGGCAAAGTGTATTCCAGAAGGATATTAAATCTAGGGTTTTATCCTAATCCTTTCCTTATTTCAAACTTGTCGTATCCCTATAACATGGACATGAAAAGCCGTTTACCGCTCTCTCCAGAGGGTTTTGTAATATTGCAATTAATCCCTTGATTAATTAATAATCAACGTGTTTAATTAATTAAATCCTTTTAGTTAGTTTATCAAATAATTTCTAATTGATTTATTAATTCCTTAATAAATTAACACATTATTAATCCCCATTTCATTATGCTATTTGGATCATGAGGCCAACCTACAATGACCCTGTTATTGTTGGAAATATTACCAAAACAGTTAATGGCCCTATACACCATTACCAACAGTTGCATGGGTAGAAACCGTTTCTTATAATATTTCATTTTAAACCTATTTAAGATCTTATACAATTATCTACTTTGGCTAAGTCTTATTATACATTTTAATCTATCCCAATAGATCCTTATACCCAATATATGTTTCATCTCCTATGTCCGTCATAGCGAAACATTTCTCAAGCCAAGTCTTTATAGTTTGCAACTTTGGGATGTCCTTTATAGTGAAACATCTCCCACTAGCTTTCGCACACACACGACTCATCTTCACTTTTTGAAAATCCAAACTTTTTGACCTTTTCAAGAAATCAAAGATTCCAGCTACGAGACGCTTGTTTGAGTACATAGATGGACCTTTCAAGCTTACACACTTTATTTGGATACTTAGGATCTATGAAAACGTCAGGTTTTAACATATACACATCCACTATGAGTTTTTCATTAAGGAAAACGGTTTTCACACCCATTTTCCATACTTCATAATAATAGAAGGTAGTTATGGCAAGTAATATCCTAATAGATTGATATTAGCTATCGGTGAAAACGTTTCCTCATAATCATTTCCATGAGTTTAAGTATAACCCTTTGCAACCAACCAATCCTTAAACTTTTGCATATTCTCATTTATGTTAGTTTTCCTCTTGAAGATCCACTTACACCAACGGTTTTAAGTCCAGGTGTAAGATGAACCAAATTCTAAACTTGGTTATCATACATGGACTGAATCTTTATATCCATACTCTACTTCCATTTGGAAGCATTTGGGCATGTCATCGCTTCCTTATAGTTGGATGACTCGTCCATAGTAACCAATGTGCTTTCACTTGTCACTATGTATCCTTCTGTAGTAATATGGAAACCATAAATTTCAGGATGAAGAGGACTCTATTATATCTGTGAAGAGGAGGAGTTAGAGTTACATCGTTTTCCTCAACATGTTGTTCTACCTCAAGCTGAGTGCTAAATTATAGGTACATCTTCATTTGAATCTTGAATTTCTTCAAGATCTACCGGGCTCCCACTAGCTTTGTCGGACATTAGCTCCCTCTCAAAGAAGAAGCCTCTTCGAGCTACAAACACTTTGTTCTTGGGTGGTTTGTATAATAAGTATCCAAAAGACTTTTTCTGATAACCCACAAAGTGATATTTCTCCGATCTAGGTTCTGGTTTATCATTGGTCTTGAAACGAATGAAAACTTTGTAACCCCAAACTTTTAAATGTGAAAGAGAGGGAGGTTTCCCACTCCATAATTTAGATGATGTCTTAGCAACATTATCAGTTGGTAAAAGGTTATGTATGTGGGTTAATGTCTCTAGGGCATAACCCCAAAAGCTTATTGGAGGTGTAGCTTGACTCCTCATAAATCGAACCACATCTAATAGTGTTTGATTTCTTCTATCAGAAACACCATTAAATAGTGGTATTCTTGGAGGAGAAAATTGTGAAACTATTCCATAATCCTTTATATGATCAATGAATTCAATACTTAAATATTCTCCCCCGTATCGGATCATAGCATCTTGAACCGTCTTCCTAGTTGATTCTTTACTTTGTTTTGAAATTCTTTGAACAATTCATAGGTTTTCAACTTGTGTTCAATTAAATAGATATATACATATCTACTAAAATCATCATTAAAAGTCACAAATTATCGTTCACCGTCTCTTGTGGCAGTTCTTCACGGTCCACAGACATCTATGTGTTGGCCTATGTGTCTAATCAAATAACTAAATTGGTATATACTTGAATTAATAACAGAGTCCTTTTGGCTTTCCCTTAAAACTAGTCATTTATAGAATGACTTTTTAGAGAAAGGGGATGATTTATTGGTTTATTATAAGATTAAAAAATAGTAATAAATAATTTATTAACATATTATGAGATTAATATATTAATCAAAAATAGTATTATTTAATTAATAATTAATCGAAAATTAATTTGAATTAATTTTGGGATTAATTGGATTAATTAAAAGTAGAAGGACTAAAGGTGACAATGTTCAAAAGTTAAGCGTTGAAGAATTCCAGAACCTTCCCTTAGAGGGATGGTTTTGGAGGAGGGTTCTAGGGTTTCTTAGAAGCCTTAGGGAGCAAGAAAACAGATACGGGTTATCCAATGAAACCTTCCTTATCCGAGCCTCCTTACTCACCAATATAAACCCCTTATGGGTTCATAATTTTGGACATCCCATTCTAAGAGACTTAGAGTCAAAATTCCTTCCCCTCTCCACTCTCCTCTAAAAGTCTTCTATTTCTAGGGTTTAGGCACAATCCATTAGAAGCACAATATTTCTGGTGCTTGCTTTTTGAAGCCTGGTCAAAAAGGAATTCTTATCAAAGTCTAGGACCCAAGTTGCAAGACAAACAAATGGTTAGGTATCTTTATCCCATCCATTTGAATTCAACTCGGTAGATATCGATTATCAATTATATCTTACTATATAATTCCTAGATTTATGGGATCGCTAATAACAAATTTAATTAAGTATGTTTGGTCCCATCTATGCCTTAGAACTCTGTTGCTTAGGTATCCTTTATCACAAAAGATTTCCGGTCAATTCGTCCAATTTGAAAAACATGTGTAATTGGCCTATAACTTGGTTATAGAAATCGCGAAGACACCTTGGTCATCAAAAGACAACACTTAGCGGTTAGGTATCTTTTATCCCACTAGTGCATACAAGAGACGTGAGGGTGTTTTTTTCAAAAGAATTGTATAGATTTGAGGTTTGTAAAAGGGTCTTTATATGTTTTATAATTCTAGTTTAAAAAACATATGTTATCATGATTATTACATGCATATAATAAACCATGGTATTAATTTTTCAAAAGAAAATCACTTTTTAAGGTTCAATATAAAAAGCTAGTTTTTATATAATTTGACGCAATTTAATTTTAATAATCGTTATTAAGTTTGAATGCATTTGAACCTTTTATATTTTTAATAAAACTTCATTTTAGTACTTACATATTTGGATTTTGTATAAGTTACAAAAATCACCATTTTAAAACTTATAACAGAGTATGTCAAAATTTGTCGTTATTAACGATTTTATAAAACCGGGTTTATTTTAAAATAATAACTTGTTACATCTTATGTCCAATTTTGAAAACTCAAACTACATGTGATATTTATTTTGTCCAAAATTATTTTAGCATGTGAAAAACTAATTTTACCAATCACACAAAATAATGCATAAAATAAACAATACAAACATGCATAAAAAGATATGTGCATAAACATAACCAACTAATGACAATTTTGTGAGCCAACACAAAAATGTCAAGTTCATTCCTAAAGGGATATTTAAGGGCACCAAAAAGTCTTCTTGTAATGTTGTTGAAGAAGATCTCATTTGAGTAAACACCCATTTCTTGCCAAAGATAGGAAAAACTTCTTGAAGGCTAAAATTCAGCAATTGTCGCTAAAAGTCTAACAGCCCCTTGTTAACAACATTAGCGACACTTTTCAGAAAAATGTGACTGAAAATCTTGCACACCTTTTAGACTTGAAAATTGCTCTTTTGTCTTCAAAAAATGGTTCCAACTTGATTTCTTGTTACATTTTTGTGCAAATAAATTAATTCTAAAAAACTAATCTATTACTTTACAAAAATAACCAAGAAAAGCTAATCTATTTAATTATTACATACCATATGAATAAAATAAATTATTACAACCATTTTATAATAAAAATAACCAACACAACAACATAACAACACATTGGTCCTTGGATAGTTTATGCACATCATATACATCAATATACACATCAAACACCCTTTGTTTTTCTAAGACAACTTTAAATGACAAAAGATGCATGAAGCTTTTGTCACATAACATAACAGAAAAAAATTGTCATAGAAAATACGTATGAACTTATTTTTATACAAAAACAAGTTATCCATATTATCCAAAAACTAAGATTTCCAAAAATCAAAAAAAAAAATCGAACCAAACTTGCAACGTGACTCTAATACCAATTGTTGGGTTTTAGTTCAAACATAGTTTCATAAACTAGAAAAATATGGCAACGAAATACTTTAATTTTTGAAATAACATAAACATTTTATACCCACCAAGGATCTTCTTGCAAGTTATAGAAAGATTAAAACACCAACCAAAGAAGAGGTAAAGAAATAACAACTTTTGTAGTTCTTTGGGTCCTCTTGGGAGGCTTGGAAGTTGATGAAGAATGTGGAACCTTTGAGACACCAACAATGACTCAACTTGATGTAGATGCTAGTCTAAAACTCTTAAACCCTTAAGCTTTAAGTTCATAACCAATATGAACTTAAAGAAGGCTTGAAGATGCAAGTGTTCTTCAAGTTTTCTAACCAAAACTAGAGATAAAGAGAGGGACAGAAGATGTTTCGGCCATATACCTCAAGGAAGGAATGAGCAAAGAAGCCAAGTGCAAGCCCTCTTATTTATATGCATAAAGTGAAGTTAATAACCATTAATTCCTTCAACTTTAGACAACCTTGCCCCAATTGTCATGAGTGTGTCCCCCATGCCTTTAAAGCATGGTTTCTTTTCAAAAAACCCATAGCAAGCATGCTCACGTTTTTTGATGATTAAAAGGAAGTCAAACTTGGTAAATTTTATAAAGTCTTTTATAAAATATAAAAAGTCCTTATGGTCCAAAATGTTGTACATGACTTAATAAATCATACCATATGATATATTATGTTACTTGCTAATGAAAATTAATTATTTCCTAGAAATAAATAATTTCCAATTTAATTATAAGAGTTTTATTGAATATTTATTAAAATCAATTTCAAATAAATAATTAGTATGACCTATTAGTATCATATGTTATTTAGCAATATCACTTTAATATGACTCTTGAGCATACTAGAACTTTCACAATTGTTTGTTGCAAAAAAAATTGTGAAAACATAGATCCTTTAGGTTACATGTGAAGTTAGGATTAAGTGTTTGCGCCACATATTTTTTTGTAACCTATAAAACCTATCACTATGTAGATGAGGTCTAATATTCATTTCCTCTTTCACAAATACATGTGAATGGAGCCTTTTTCACCTTGCCAACTATGGAAGACCTGCATACATCATCTGGTTGTATGTCATATGATTCCAAGATCTTACACTTTGGAGTTTGGCGAAACATTTCTTATTTATATGGCCAAGACAACAATGCCACAAACATGATTTATCCAATACTCATTTGGAAGAACTAACATTCAGTATTATATTATTAGATTTGCTAGCAAAAACAACACTTTCATATGTCATTGCAATGACTAGCTTTTAAAATAAAACAAACTATTTTTATAAACTGAAAAATCACCATTGTTATTATCAAAAGAAAAATGAAATCCATCCTAGAACAATGCATAACATGAAATAATGTTTTGAGCCATATCAGGCGAATATCAACACCTTAATAAACTAATCGAACACTAATATTAGGCCTAACCTTGTAATCATCAATTCTTGCAACAGATGGAGTGTTTCTGTTTCCTATGATAAGGTTGAGCTCCCTATGCTTTAGCCTCCTACTCTCCTTTAGACCTACATATCCAAGAAAATATGAGTACAACATCCGGTATCATGAATCCAAGAATTATAAGTTGACATACTATGGATTTCAATCATAAAAATATCTTAAATGACATACCCTCTGGCCTTGTTCTTTTCCAGTTCCTCCAGTTACTTCGGGTAGCTACGTTTCCAGTAACCCTTCTCTTGGTAATAGAAACAGATGACTTCTTTGGGGTCAAATGTAAGAGCTATGTAACGCTCGCAAAATCGGGTTGGGCATTTCAGATACAATATAACTTTCGTTTTTAGAAAAATAGGAAAAAAACCGAATCATCCGTAAATCGTAAAAAGAAGTGCGCCAAAGCACAAACACACACACACACACACACACACACACATATATATATATATATATAATATTTTGAAAGTATACATCGATGTGATCCCGTAAATATAAATTTCATAGAAATCCGAGTTCATATGAAGGAGATACGAATTTTATAAAAAATAAAAATCAACTGTGTAATTAAAAATTATTAACGTCAAAAGGTATGAAGAGAATGGTTGACTTTTGGATAAAGTCACCAAAATGAAAGTCATCTACACCTTAAGATAATAATTTTGGTAAAAGGAACACCAAAATCGGAGTCCGTACAAGAGAGTTATGATTTTTTCAAAATCATTTAATCTTATAAAAATAAGAAAGGGATTTACAAAATCTGGGATTTACGCCCCGCGAAGTGTGCGTCAGGTGCACACCTAGTGCGCCACCCATGATTCTAGAAGGTGAAAATGCGGGCCACGAAGAGGCCGACACGTGGAACAAATTGGTTGGGTAGACGTAGCCTTAAAATGTGTGACGTGCACCACAAAACGGCTATAAATAGGAGGCCAACCCTCATTACCTTCCCACACCTCCCAAGATTGTCTCTGTAGGACCTGATTCCTGGTATGTATTTTATTTAAGTAATTTTGCATTTTTGGCCTGGGACTCGGCGAGTTAAAGGCCCAAATCACCGAATAGAAGCGGGATTAGACGCGGGATTTAAGTGATGGACTCGTGGAGTCGGGTCCCGGACTCGACGAGTAGGCTCTAACTGGACAAAACCCTAATCTGAGGGTTTGCACCCTATTTAAACAACCTTATACAACATCCATCGCCCCTTTATGCTCCCAGAAACCCACCATAGCAAGCCCTAAGTGTTTTGGTGCAAGATCTAAGGATTTTGAGTGATTTTTGTGGGTTTTGACCTCAAGGAAGAAGGAAGAGCATAGGAGGATCAAGAGGATACTGAAGGATTCGAGTTTGGTTCATCATTTGCAGTCTTTGAAAGGTATAAAGTCTGTACCTTCCTTGCTTGTTTGTTAGATCCCTTTTTGGGAAGGATTTAGGGCTTTTTAAGCCATATGAGGTAGCCAACCATGATTGCGAACAGGGTTGGGGTCAAGACTTCGGATCTAGCACTTGGGGAGAATCACAAGGCAGATTTGGGTTGCTTTTGCACCCAAGGAAGGCCCCATGAAACAAATGAGCCATGTTAGAGCCTTTTTGGCTCAAAATTCCCATGCATGCACGTAAAGTTCGTAACTTTACGTGCTAGATCGAGCTTAGGGGCTTGAATCTATCATTTGGACAAGTGTTGTACATCAGAAATCGAGGATTTAGGGTGTGGACGATATCGACTCGGCGAGTCCGTTCTTGGGACTCGACGAGTCCAAGGCTTTAAGTCCCATATATGTTGAGGGTCAAAGGACTTAGTTGGGTGTTAAAAGGGTTGTAGCAGGACAGAAAGAGTGACCCAACGCATTGGACTTAGTTTTAGACCTGGAATTCATGGGACTCGATGAGTGCTAGAATAGACTCGGCGAGTCCAAAGCAATTTTCTTATGTTTGAAGATGAACTCGACGATTAGTTCATACAACTCGGCGAGTTAAGGTCAGGACGTCTTCATCAGATGAAGGTGAACTCGACGAGTGTTCATACGACTCGGTGAGTCGGATGAAGGTTCATTGATGTTCGTAAAGGAGGAAAACTCGTTGAGTCGTTTCCAAACTCGACAAGTCGAGTCGTGGATAAGGACGAGTAAAGGAAAGGGACTCGACGAGTTGATGGCCCAACTCGGCGAGTCGGGTCAGTTGGATGTTGACTTTGACTTGGACTTGGTTGGGGGTAAAATAGTCATTTTACCCTAAGATGAGTTTTTGACCAAAATGGTGTTTTTGAAAAAAAATATTTACCATATAGGTGTAGTTTTAAAAATATTTACCAAATAGGTGTAGTTTCAATAATTTAATAGTTTTCAAAAAAAAAATTTATTCTTTTTACTATTTTTACTATACTCTTTTGACTTTCTTTTTGAACATTTGTTTATTATTATTTTTTTCTATTAATGTTTATCAAGTTATTCTGACTTATTTTTTATTTTCTTTTGTATTTTGTAAAAGGCGATTGTTGGTTTTGTTCTAAAAACATTATACCAACAATTTTTTAAATTTAAACCAAAACATTAAGGTAAAACGATTTTCAAACTAAACTATTTAATTTAATTGATTTGGTATATGTTAATTTTAAATATTCGCATGTGTATTTTGGGTAAAGGAAAAAAATACCCATTGTTTTCTTTTTGTGCAAACTAATTTTTCCTCTCCACTGTCGTTTTATGTAAAGAAACTAAAGAAAAACACATTTTTTTTTCCTTTTGTCGATGTTGACCGAAGAGAAATTTTTTTCCCTTAATAGTTCCATTTAAATTATATACAGAAAAAACATATTTGAAGGAAAAAAATATATTTTTTCCTTATATTTCCATATAGATTATATGCATATAAAACATCTTTCAAGAATTTTATATGTACGTTGTACGTAATTTTTTTTTTTTATTAATTTACATAAAATGATACCTCATAAAAATATTATTGCAAAAAGTTAAAAAGAAAACTAAAAAAAAAGTATATTAGAAAAATGGTCAAAAATAATTAAACAGTAAAAAAGTTGGAAAAATATCATATTTTAAAACTATACCTATTTGGTAAATATTTTTAAAACTACACCTATATGGTAAATATTTTTTTCAAAAACACCATTTTGGTCAAAAACTCCCCTAAGAGTAGATATCGGTTTCTGATTGAGTGCTCTGTGGGGATTGTAGCCGGAGGATTTTCGGAGCTGCAGCAGATAGAGGTTTCCCGTACAGATTATCAGCAGCTACTCGTACGAGGTGAGTTACCTTCTAGTAGGGGTGGGTCTAAGGTCACAATGCCGGCCCACCAAAGAGGAGTATTTAGAAGATGATTGTCTTTGTGATAATTATCTTGGTCTGGTTATGTGCTTTGGTCATGAGTTTATCTGAATGACATGTTATGTGTTTAATAGGGATTAGTTTCCCTGACATCGGTCCTTAGTACCGAAGGGTGGGTCAGTACCCGGATATGTCTGACTGTATGTTTATATCTTGTTATGGTATGCTAGTGGTAAGGGGAATAGTCCCCAGTTACCGGTTGAAAGATACCGATGACAGTTACCGGTTGAAAGATACCGATGACAGTTACCGGTTAAAAGATACCGATGATGATTACCGGTTGAAAGATACCGACGACGGTTACCGATTGAAAGATATCAATGGAAGTTACCGGTTGAAAGATACCGATGATATTGTATGGTATGTGGTATGATAGAAGAACTCACTAAGCTTTGTGCTTACGGTTTCGGTTTCGGTTTTGGTTTCAGGTACCTCTTCGTCTGAGGGGAAGGAGTCGACGGTGTAGCATCGCATCATATACACACACACACATGATTCCGCATCAGACTTTCTGGGATAGTACTCTGATTTTCCTCATTTTTGATGTCATGGTTTGGGACACAACATTATGATTTTGTAATGTATTGCTTTACTGACAGTGTTTTGGTAAAATGTTTTAGAATTTATTAATTTAAAAATGAAATTTTCGGGCTTGAATTTTGGGACGTTATAGTGTCTCTCGAGTAGCTTTCGATTTTAGCCAATTTTCCCTTAGTTTTAATCATAAGCAAAGCCCTAAGACCCCTAAAGTAGTAGTAGCTAGCGAGTAGAAGCTTTGACAACATAATATCCTAACTTTTTTTAGGAAGAACCTCTATAAGTTAAGCTTTACTCTATAGTCTTGTTAGTGTAACTTATATTTATAGTCATAAGTAATATTTATCAACACTTCCATGTCATTATACCGATTGATCTACTTACGGGAGAGGTGTCTAGAATGGTCATGTTGACTTGGTTATTGGATTTCAGAAAAGCTCTTATGATGAAATAATCCTGCCTCCCAACTGTCATGCCTGGTTGATCCTTACTTGATAGATCTTGATGTAGACATTAGGATTAGTGAGGAATGTAGAATATAATTATTATAGTCATTGACATTATGAAACTAGACTAAGACTTAGTGTTATACATTTAGGTGATTGAAAGTGCTAAGGCGAGGTTTAGCCCAAATTTCACGCCATCCACATTTATCAAGTGAGTGCATAGTCTCTTTCATGACATGGTTTTAATACAAGTATTAAATTTTTGTTAGAAAGTTTATGTGCGAGCTATATGCTATTATGCTTATTTCATGGTTTATGTGTTAGAAATGTATTTAAGGATATATGACATACGAAACAGATATGGTTCCATATATGATAAAAAGGTATATTTATATTTTCGCATTATAAAAATAATAGAAATATCATTAGGGAAATAGAGAAAAGTATATTAATACTTAAAATACTCAAAGATATATATATATATACACACACACACACACTAATATAGGACAGTGTTATCTAGACAGAGTTTGTATTAGAGGTTTAGTAGCTATGCATGTTAATAATATAAGACTAATTCAATTAAGTTTGATATCGAGGAGTCTCATTCAGGAGGTATGTGGGTAAGCTAGGAACAGATAGTAGAATTTTTTCCTTGAAATTTTCAAGTCTTGATGCACGGTTGCTTCGTACGAGAGTATGAGGTGGTATTCACTTTGGGATGACCAGATATGGTGGGTCCTAATCAAACAACTATAATGGTATGTCAACATAGTCCTGGATAACTAGAAATGGTAGGTCCTGATCAGACAACTACAATGGTATGTCTGGATATTTCTAAGCAGTTTGTCAGGTAGGATAATCCCTCCTAATAATCATGGAATAGGATATGTGAGGATCGAATGGGTACGAGTAGGACTAGGTATAAGGGTATGTAGATATCCAAATCAGATTCACATCTATACTTTTTGATAATTATTGGTTTTACAATATTATTGATATATATATATATATATATATATATATATATATATGTGTGTGTGTGTGTGTAATACAATTGTGGATTGGAATCCTTATGTACCCACCAGATTTCCCAACCTGACCCACTCGGTTTCTTTGTATCACAGGAAGTAGGAGAAAGATATTGACGTCCGGACTTGATGAGAGATTCGAGGATATATACTATAGAATAAAACATGATATAAGGCCTACATTTATGCTTATGTTTTGTATCAGTTATGACATCCCAAGTTTCAAAAAGATATCAATATCGAACGTTTCTTTGGAAATGTTTAATGTTAATATTATCTCACATTGAAATCATATTTTTGGGACTAATTCCTCAACGAAAGAAATATTTGGTTTTAAAATAAGCATAAATAAAAAGCTTTAAAATTATCATAATTTTGGGGATGTCAAAAGCTATTTCAGAGTCGTCCTTTCTCTTGAGACCATGGTTTTACATACTTCCTTGGTCTTTCTATTTCCCTCGGGATGAGAAAACTTCTTCTTCTTAGCAGCATTGCCATGCCTAGTGGCCAAGATGGGAGCAGAGGAGGTTGAGCTTCGATTTTTATGCATACTTGCTTCGACGGTCTGCAACATGTCATGAAGCTTCATCAAGGTCTTCTCCAGATTGTTCATATTACAGTTCATAATGAACTAGTGGTATGAACTTGAAAGCGAGTTGAGGACCATGCCAGTGGCCAACTCCTTAAGAAATCAGACACCTATATTCTTCAATATGTCCATGTACGAATTCATTTTCTGAACGTGCGTACATATAAAAGTCCCATCGTGATGTATACATACCATCAAGGATTTCATGATCTCAAATCATGCTTGCTAAGCTTACTCTTAGAATATTTCCTTGAGCTACTCGTTTATGTCGAACGCCCCAAGACTCTCGAATCTGAGCTCGAAATGTATGATCTCCAACACAAGGAAATCAACCTTAGTTGACTTATCGTAATGCTTGCTATAAGAAGCCACATCCTCATCATTAGATTCATCATTAAGTTCCAGGAGATCCTCGTCGAGGACATACTCTTTTCCCTCGTACCTCAAGGTGATCCTTAAGCTACACATCCAATCTAAGTAATTGGGTCTAGTGAGTTTCTCCCTTGATAAAACTGATAGGAGTGAGAAGTTTGAGTGAGGTGGTGGTGGATGAGGAAGAGGAGGAGGAGGAAGGTTGTTGTTGTTGTTGTTGTTGTTGTTTTTGTTGTCGTTTTCGTTGTTGTTGTTGTTGTTGTTGTTGTTGTTGTCATTGTTGTTGTTGTTGTTGTTGTTGTTGTTCTGGATCGACATCTACAAAAGGGAGAGTTTAATTAGTTTGATTTTATCCTTAAAATCATTTACCCATAAAGAATTATTTAACAAGGATAGGATCCATATTTGGCTTAGTGATGTGTAAAGGGATAATGTAAATACATGACAAAGTTATTTAGGTAGGCAATACTTTTTACCAATTTCATTCTCTATGAACCTCTTAGATCTTTGAGATTCATTGACAACAGTCAATGACATGTTAATATCGTATTATGCTCATTTCTTTTCAATGAAATGGATTTCGTGGATCATAAAACAAATGGTAAATCAACCATCATTCCTAACTATAATCATTAAATTGATGTGTCGGCTAACCACACAGGCTTCATCAACTGATTATAAAGGAAATGTACGTTTTTCATGGGTAGAACTGTTGGGTTCATTAGCATCAATATAGTTAATCATATATTGGAAACAATAAAAAAAATTACCTAAGTGTACATGCAGCCTAAGATCAAGGTTTTACTAGTTATAGCAATGAACATTCAAAACGAACTAAGTAAGAATACTTACATGTTGTTTCTTCGATTGGGACATTATGAATACCAGAAATTGCAGTGGGTGTAGGACCCAAAGTAGAATCCCTCTAATGTAGTTAAACGTAAACACCAAAAGCAAATACAGATTAACCCTAAACTAGGGTTTTGCAAAAAATTTATAACCCTAAGAGATGTGTTAAATTTTTGTAGAGGGCGTAGAAAGAGAGAGGAAGAGAAAGAGAGAGAGAGAGAGAGAGAGAGAGAGAGAGAGAGAGAGAGAGAGGAGAGAGAGAAAGAGAGGAGAGAGAGAGAGAGAGAGAGAGAGAGAGAGAGAGAGAGCTTTGATGGTTTTGAGAGAGGGAATCGGCAACTAGGATTTTAACCATAACAGTCTATATATAGGCAACAAATAAATCCTCAAGGGTTTCAAACTCTTAGTTTATCCTTACCTTATACAAAACATGCCTTATCCCTATCCAGGGACAAGCAAAAATCGTCCATCACAGGGGCGACGAAGATGTACCGAGATCTTCGACCTGATTATTGGTGGCCCTGCATGAAGCGGGACGTCGCCTGGTACGTCGAGAGATGCCTGACCTGCCGAAAGGTCAAGGCGGAGCACCAGAGACCTCACGGCAGGATGCAGCCGTTAGACATTCCCGTGTGGAAATGGGAGGACATCACCATGGATTTTGTCACCAAGCTTCCCCGGACCGCACGTGGAGTGGATTCGATATGGGTAGTAGTGGATCGGTTGACGAAGAGTGCCCATTTTATTCCGATCCAGGAGAGTATATCGGCGGAGAAGTTAGCCGATATCTATGTGCGAGAGATTGTGGCACGTCATGGAGTGCCAGTATTGGTGGTGTCAGACCGAGATGTCCGTTTCACATCCAGATTTTGGAAGCGGTTCCACGACGAGATGGGTACTCGTCTTCATTTCAGCACCGCTTTCCACCCTCAGACAGACGGGCAGAGCGAGAGGACGATTCAGACTCTCGAGGATATGCTTAGGGCATGTGTTCTTGATCTTGGTGGCAGTTGGGATACGTATCTTCCGTTGGCGGAATTTTCGTATAACAACAGTTATCATGCGAGCATTGATCGACCTCCTTTTGAGATGCTGTACGGGAGGAAGTGTAGGACCCCGATTTGTTGGGGCGAGGTCGGTCAGCAAGTCATTGGGAGCACAGAGGTGGTGCTCAAGACGACCGAGTTGATCCAGCAGGTCCGTAGTAGACTGCAGACTGCTTAGAGTCGGCAGAAAAGTTACGCCGATAGGAGGCGTTCGGACTTGGAGTTCCAGGCGGGGGATATGGTCCTTCTGAAGGTCTCACCTTGGAAGGGTGTCATCAGGTTCCGGAAGAGGGGCAAGTTGGGCCCCAGATTTATTGGTCCTTTCAGGGTCTTGGCCCGGGTGGGTCGGGTTGCTTATCGGTTAGATCTTCCTGAGGAGCTTAGTCAGATCCACAACACTTTCCATGTGTCTCAGTTGAGGAAGTGTCTAGTGGATGAGTCAGCAGTCGTTCCCCTAGAGGATATTCAGGTTGATAGTAGCCTGAATTATATTGAGAAGCCGGTCGCGATTCTGGACCGGAAGACCAAGACCCTGAGGAACAAGGAAATTCAGTTAGTAAAGGTGCGGTGGCAGCACCGGAAAGGGTCTGAGTGGACATGGGAGGCTGAGGAGGAGATGAGAGAGCACTACCCAGAGATATTTGCAGATTCAGCCGTAGCAGACTTCGAGGACGAAGTCTGAGATAAGTGGGGGAGAATTGTAACGACCCGTCTCCGGTATGGTAATTCCTTGGTATTTATTTTGAAGTTTTGCAAGAGGGACTCGGCGAGTTCATAGCCTGACTCACCGAGTAGGGTCGGGATTTCGAGCACGTGATTAGCTGGCGACTCGGCGAGTCCATATTCTGGACTCGGCGAGTCTGCCCGTCTGGGAGAAACCCTAAATCCCCGGGTTGCCCACTATTTAAGCCACCTTATAGCCCCCAATCTCGCCTCCTTCACCCTCTAAAGCTGTGAGAAAACCCTAATTCGTTCTTGAGTGATTCTAAGTGATTTTGTGTGCTAATTGTGAAGGCTTGAAGAAGGAGAAGAAGAAAGGAGCAAGGAGAAGGATTGTAGAGCAGAGATTCAAGGGAAAGCAACAGCTCTTTGAGGTATTCTTCATATTTCCTCCCCTTTTATGCTTTGAAACCCTTTCTAGATCTTGTTATGCCTTTCTAAAGCCTTATGTTGATATGGAAGCTCTCTTATGCCGAGATAACCTTAGATCTGTTCATATAGGAGTTGTAGAGCCCAGATCTATTGCCTTTATGGAGCTATTTTGCACATTAACCCTAGATCTACCCCTTTTAAGCATCTTTTAGCCTTTATTCCCTTGTTCATGCGTTTGTACACGTAAAGTTGGAAACTTTACGTGGTAAATCAGCTTATTGGACTCAGATCTATCATTTGTATGTATTGGATTCGATCAGAATCGAGTGTAGAATAGTTGCATGGCGGTGACTCGGCGAGTCGGAAGAACGACTCGGCGAGTCTAGTCGCGAGTCCCCGATTTCTTCCTTTTGAGCGGTATCGAGTGGGACCAGTGAGTAAGGGAGTGGACTCAGCGAGTTTGAAGGTAGACTCAGTAATCGGGGGACTCGGCGAGTTGTTCATACAACTCGGCGAGTCCAAGGCAATCTTCCTAAGCTCAAGAACAACTCGTCGAGTTGTTCATAGGACTCGGCGAGTCGGATGAAGATTGTCTGAGTTCTTGGATCGGGAGAGTACTCGTCGAGTCGATGCCATACTCGACGAGTAGCAGCGAGTTGAGTCGAGGAGTGAGAATAGGGACTCGGCGAGTTGGCGGCCCAACTCGGCGAGTCAGGTCAACTATGGGTTGACATTGAGGGATTCGGATGCACTTCTGGGTGTATCTGAACTCAAACTAAGGGGAAATAAAAAGATTTTTCTAAAAAGGAAAATGTTTTCTAAAAGAGTTTTGAAAGCACTTAGAAGGAAAGAAAATTTTAAACAAGATAAGGGTGTGGTGCATGCGATCAGCCGAGCTCAAGTAAGTACTCCCAAATTACCCATACAAGTTAATTGTTCAGTTTCAGTTTCAGTAGAACAGCATGCTAGTATAGGACTAAGGATCTAGGAGGATGCCTTATGTACTTGTTTTATGTGTTACAGCTTTATGAGTATTGCATGCTAGTATTGAGTAGACAACAGTAGGATAGCCTGTTTAGGTTATGCCTGATAGTATGAGCTTAGCATTGTATGCTAGTACAGTTTCTCATTTTGAGAATAGTTTTGCCTGAGTATGTTTCCTTTATCCGAATGCTGCTTGCTTCGTGCTTTGTGGGAGTTCTGAGTGATGGAAGTTAGCCATTAGGTGAACACGTCACACCAAATGTGATCAGGGTTGAATAATCCCAGAGTGCTGGAACTGGCCCTATTGCACAGCTCTTGTTTGAGTCCAACCGTTATAGGGACGGGTCTTTTACTTGAAGGATTATCTGATCTTCGTCACATGTGATGGTGTTCAGGTGGTGGTTAATTAGCATTATAAGGAGACCCTCAACAGCTGAGGACTAGTTGAGTTGAGTCTGAGGTTTCCCTAGGGCAAGCCTAGGATGAGAGTAGCAGAGATCAGTAGTAGTAGAGGTGACTTGGTGGAGTCAAGGCAGTTCTTGAAGAAAGTACGGATAGATGTGGAAGGTAGTATGGGCCCGTACTACTGAAAGCAGAGGATCCGTACTCGAATCAAGAAAGGCTGAGACAAGACCAGGAAGCTAGTTGTAGTATCAATGATCCATTTAGATATTTCCGTGTTCTGATATAGTTGTGATGTGTTTCAGAATGGTGGTTTTGCGTTCGAGACCAGCAGTCGGCAACGGAGGTGCCGGGGAGGGATCAGGTTCAGGCTCGGGAGATGAGCGCATGGATCAGCAGACCCGAGAGTTTCTTTCTTCGGAGATTACGCGCATCATTATAGAGCAGACTCCTGTGATCTTCGGTTCGATCAAGGAGGGGATTCTAGAGTTGATGGATGAGAGATTGGGCACCATCCGTGCCGAGATGGCGGCCATGATTGGGTCGCGCACCCTTACTTTCAGGGAGTTCAGGGCATGTGGAGCTCCGGATTATCATGGGGCACGGGATCCCATAGCGAGTACCAGATGGTTAGCGGATGTGGCCAACGCTTTCCGCACTAGCAGATGTCCCGAGGGGGACAAGGTCAGACTGGCGTCCTGCCTTCTGAAGGACAGGGCACGGGATTGGTGGGAGGAGGTCGGACATGCCATTGGGGATGATGCAGCATTGGACGCCATGACCTGGGCTGATTTCTCTACCAGGTTCAGGGCAGAGTTTGCACCGGTCATTGAGGTGCAGCAGTTGGCTAGGGAGTTTCAGGACCTCACCCAGACTACAGAGACAGTGGCGGAGATCACCGCCAAGTTCAGGGAGAGGGCTCTTCTCGTTCCTCAGTACGTGGCTGATGAGGAAATGAAGAAGGCCCGTTATCATGAGATGTTGCGGAGCGATATCCGCCAGTTTGTGAGCCGATCCAGCTGTAAAACGCTGGAAGATATGATTGCTAGGGCTCGGGAGAGAGAGATTGATCTCGAGATGGAGAGGAAGAGGAAACCGGAGGTGGTTTCGGGTTCAGGCGGTTCGGGCAAAAAGCCCAGGGTTTCAGATCACAGGTCCAGGGGACAGCCGAGCCACGGTCGATGTGGTAGGTGTGGGAAGATGCACGAGGGGGCGTGCAAGGCAGGGAGTTCCGGATGCTTCAAGTGCGGTCGGATTGGACATTTGAGTAGGGATTGTACGGCTCCTGCTACCGCCGTTGCGGCATCAGATCTGATTTGCTTTCAGTGCAATCAGAGGGGACATAAAAAGTCCTAGTGTCCGAGCTTAGCCGCAACAGGGAAGGTGGCTGCACCTGCCCCTGCTACCTTGAGGATTACAGATGGCCGGCAGGGCCGAGCCGAGACGCCGGTGGCGAAGAGCAGGGCGTTTCAGATGACAGCAGAGGAGGCGCGGGCGACTCCTGATGTGGTGACGGGTATGTATCTTCCCTTTATCTCTTTATTATTGATTGAATATTGCTTATGATTGTATGTTTTATTCAGGGTCGTTCTCTGTGAACGGCATTTCTGCTATGGTATTATTCGATTCGGGGGCTACCCGATCATTCGTATCGCTTGCGCTTAGCAAGAGATTTAGTAGATCTCCAGGGGAGCTGGATTGTCCATTAGAGGTTGAGATAGCGGATGATGGGAACATGAGGGTCGGTAAAGTGCATAGAGGGTGTTCTCTTCAGTTATTTGACGAGCAGTTTTCAGTGGATCTGGTACCTATTCCTCTGTGAGGGAATAAGGTTATTGTGGGCATGGATTGGCTAAGCCCCAATGGGGCGGTGATTGATTATGAGCTTCAGCTAGTGAGGGTCCGCACTCCCAGTAGGGGAGAGTTAGTGATTCAGGGCGAGAGGCCACAGCGGGGACCGACCTTTTGTTCCGCCGCAAGGGCAAGGCGCTATGTTCAGCAGGGTTGCGCCGGTTTTGTAGCTTACGTCCTGGATGCCCGGGAGAAGGGCAAGACGACAGTTGATGATGTTCCTATTGTTCGAGACTACCCGGACGTGTTTCCCGAGGATTTGCCTGGAATACCTCCTGAGAGACAGGTCGAGTTCGGGATCGACCTAATTCCTGGTGCGGCTCCGATAGCCAAAGCACCGTATCGATTAGCTCCCCCTGAGATGCAGGAGTTGTCTACACAGCTGCAGGAGCTGTTAGACAAGGGTTTCATTCGGCTGAGCAGTTCGCCTTGGGGAGCGTCGATCCTGTTTGTAAGGAAGAAGGATGGGTCGCATCGTATGTGTATTGATTATCGGGAGTTGAATAAGCTAACGGTGAAGAACCGTTACCCACTACCGAGGATAGATGATTTGTTTGATCAGCTTCAGGGAGCGTCTTGGTTCTCCAAGATCGATCTACACTCCGGTTATCATCAGATGCGGGTTAGAGATGAGGATGTACAGAAGACTGCTTTCAGGACCAGGTATGGTCATTATGAGTTTGTGGTGATGCCATTTGGGCTCACCAATGCTCCAGCCGCGTTCATGGACCTCATGAACCGCGTGTGTAGGCCGATGCTGGATCGGTCAGTGATAGTGTTTATAGATGATATCTTGGTATATTCCAAGACGCAGGAGCAGCACGAGGAGCACCTGCGGGAAGTGCTGGAGGCTTTGAGGAGGGAGAGAATTTTCGCAAAGTTCTCCAAATGTGAGTTCTGGTTGCGCGAGGTGCAGTTCCTTGGTCACCTCGTCAACCAGAAGGGTATTTTGGTAGATCCGGCCAAGATTGAGGCCGTGATGCAGTGGGCGGTCCCGAAGTCTCCATCTGAGATTCGGAGCTTCCTGGGGTTGGCAGGGTATTATCGGAGATTTATTCAGGATTTCTCCAAGATAGCAGTGCCGCTCACCCGACTGACCAGAAAGTCAGTGGTATTTCGTTGGGGTCATGAGCAGCAGTCAGCGTTTGAGACCCTCAGGCAGAGATTGTGCGAGGCTCCGATCCTTACCTTGCCAGAGGGAGTAGAGGACTTCGTAGTCTATTGTGATGCCTCGATCTCAGGTATGGGAGCAGTTTTGATGCAGCGAGGCCATGTGATAGCTTATGCCTCGAGACAGTTGAAGCCTCACGAGGCTAATTATCCTACCCATGATTTGGAGCTGGGGGCAGTTGTGTTTGCCCTCAAGATTTGGAGGCATTACCTTTATGGGGTCCGTTGTACTATTTACACGGATCACAAGAGTTTGAGGTACCTTATGGATCAGCCGAGTCTGAATATGAGGCAGAGGAGGTGGTTGGATGTGCTAAAGGATTACGACTGTGAGATCCTATACCATCCAGGGAAGGCCAATGTGGTGGCCGATGCCCTGAGCCGCAAAGTGTCGGCGGCCCCTATCAGGGATCTATGTTTGAGGATGACAGTGATCACTCCGTTGTTGGAGCGGATCAAGGAGGCTCAGGTGGAGGGCCTCAAGGAGGAGAGACAGAAGTGTGAGAGAATCGTGGGTCGAGTAGCCTCGTTTGATTATGATAGTCGTGGTTTGCTGACGCTTCACGGGAGAGTGTGGGTACCGTACTGGGGTGGAGTACGGCAAGTGTTGATGGACGAGGCTCATAAGTCTCGGTTTTCTATCCACCCAGGGGCGACGAAGATGTACCGAGATCTTCGACCTGATTATTGGTGGCCCTGCATGAAGCGGGACGTCGCCTGGTACGTCGAGAGATGCCTGACCTGCCGAAAGGTCAAGGCGGAGCACCAGAGACCTCACGGCAGGATGCAGCCGTTAGACATTCCCGTGTGGAAATGGGAGGACATCACCATGGATTTTGTCACCAAGCTTCCCCGGACCGCACGTGGAGTGGATTCGATATGGGTAGTAGTGGATCGGTTGACGAAGAGTGCCCATTTTATTCCGATCCAGGAGAGTATATCGGCGGAGAAGTTAGCCGATATCTATGTGCGAGAGATTGTGGCACGTCATGGAGTGCCAGTATTGGTGGTGTCAGACCGAGATGTCCGTTTCACATCCAGATTTTGGAAGCGGTTCCACGACGAGATGGGTACTCGTCTTCATTTCAGCACCGCTTTCCACCCTCAGACAGACGGGCAGAGCGAGAGGACGATTCAGACTCTCGAGGATATGCTTAGGGCATGTGTTCTTGATCTTGGTGGCAGTTGGGATACGTATCTTCCGTTGGCGGAATTTTCGTATAACAACAGTTATCATGCGAGCATTGATCGACCTCCTTTTGAGATGCTGTACGGGAGGAAGTGTAGGACCCCGATTTGTTGGGGCGAGGTCGGTCAGCAAGTCATTGGGAGCACAGAGGTGGTGCTCAAGACGACCGAGTTGATCCAGCAGGTCCGTAGTAGACTGCAGACTGCTTAGAGTCGGCAGAAAAGTTACGCCGATAGGAGGCGTTCGGACTTGGAGTTCCAGGCGGGGGATATGGTCCTTCTGAAGGTCTCACCTTGGAAGGGTGTCATCAGGTTCCGGAAGAGGGGCAAGTTGGGCCCCAGATTTATTGGTCCTTTCAGGGTCTTGGCCCGGGTGGGTCGGGTTGCTTATCGGTTAGATCTTCCTGAGGAGCTTAGTCAGATCCACAACACTTTCCATGTGTCTCAGTTGAGGAAGTGTCTAGTGGATGAGTCAGCAGTCGTTCCCCTAGAGGATATTCAGGTTGATAGTAGCCTGAATTATATTGAGAAGCCGGTCGCGATTCTGGACCGGAAGACCAAGACCCTGAGGAACAAGGAAATTCAGTTAGTAAAGGTGCGGTGGCAGCACCGGAAAGGGTCTGAGTGGACATGGGAGGCTGAGGAGGAGATGAGAGAGCACTACCCAGAGATATTTGCAGATTCAGCCGTAGCAGACTTCGAGGACGAAGTCTGAGATAAGTGGGGGAGAATTGTAACGACCCGTCTCCGGTATGGTAATTCCTTGGTATTTATTTTGAAGTTTTGCAAGAGGGACTCGGCGAGTTCATAGCCTGACTCACCGAGTAGGGTCGGGATTTCGAGCACGTGATTAGCTGGCGACTCGGCGAGTCCATATTCTGGACTCGGCGAGTCTGCCCGTCTGGGAGAAACCCTAAATCCCCGGGTTGCCCACTATTTAAGCCACCTTATAGCCCCCAATCTCGCCTCCTTCACCCTCTAAAGCTGTGAGAAAACCCTAATTCGTTCTTGAGTGATTCTAAGTGATTTTGTGTGCTAATTGTGAAGGCTTGAAGAAGGAGAAGAAGAAAGGAGCAAGGAGAAGGATTGTAGAGCAGAGATTCAAGGGAAAGCAACAGCTCTTTGAGGTATTCTTCATATTTCCTCCCCTTTTATGCTTTGAAACCCTTTCTAGATCTTGTTATGCCTTTCTAAAGCCTTATGTTGATATGGAAGCTCTCTTATGCCGAGATAACCTTAGATCTGTTCATATAGGAGTTGTAGAGCCCAGATCTATTGCCTTTATGGAGCTATTTTGCACATTAACCCTAGATCTACCCCTTTTAAGCATCTTTTAGCCTTTATTCCCTTGTTCATGCGTTTGTACACGTAAAGTTGGAAACTTTACGTGGTAAATCAGCTTATTGGACTCAGATCTATCATTTGTATGTATTGGATTCGATCAGAATCGAGTGTAGAATAGTTGCATGGCGGTGACTCGGCGAGTCGGAAGAACGACTCGGCGAGTCTAGTCGCGAGTCCCCGATTTCTTCCTTTTGAGCGGTATCGAGTGGGACCAGTGAGTAAGGGAGTGGACTCAGCGAGTTTGAAGGTAGACTCAGTAATCGGGGGACTCGGCGAGTTGTTCATACAACTCGGCGAGTCCAAGGCAATCTTCCTAAGCTCAAGAACAACTCGTCGAGTTGTTCATAGGACTCGGCGAGTCGGATGAAGATTGTCTGAGTTCTTGGATCGGGAGAGTACTCGTCGAGTCGATGCCATACTCGACGAGTAGCAGCGAGTTGAGTCGAGGAGTGAGAATAGGGACTCGGCGAGTTGGCGGCCCAACTCGGCGAGTCAGGTCAACTATGGGTTGACTTTGACCGAGAGTTGACTTTGTCTGAGAGTTGACTTTGACCGAGGGTAAAAGAGTCATTTTACCCTAGTGTAGTGTTTAGTATTTGATTGAGTGTGTTTATGGACTTGTAGCCGGGGAGATACCGGAGCAGCAGAAGTTAGCTTCCAGAGCCATACACTCAGCAGCCAGTTCACGGGGTGAGTTTCCTTTCAGTAGGAACGGGTCTAAGGCTACAATCCCGGCCCGTTTAGCTAGCAGTAGTATCCGGATTTTGATCCGATGCAGTAGTTAGCATGTTTGGTGATACAGTTTTCCGATGCAGTAGTTAGCATGTTTGGTGATACAGTAGTATCGGGTTGATGGCATCGCACACACCACAGCTTTAGCTTTTATCCTGGGAGTTGATTTAGTTCTTGATTTTTATATGACATGGATATGATACAGTTTTCCGCACAGTGTTTATTTATTATTTTGAGATATAGCATGTATGGTTTTACGATATGACACTCAGATTATGGTTTTTGGTTATGTTGAAAAACGAAATTTTTGGGTCGTATTTTTAGGTCGTTTCAGTAAGGGTGGTAAACTATGAACTTTTAAAAACTGACCCCATTTGGAATCAAATAGACCTCATTAAACATGTCTTATAACATTAGAGTGGATGAACCTAGTCATGCTTTGACTGACAACGTTTTAATTAAACATGTGAGGGCACATGTTGTAAAGATATCGTATATATGGTAATCATACTATATAATATATTTAAATCTGTTAAATTTATGACTAATCCTTTTAAATATTAAAATTTAATTCTCTATTAAATAATATTTAATTCAAGAGGATAATCAATTCATATTAATTGTTAATATTCAATTTTAAATCTTATTTAAATAATATTTTAAATTAATAAGCATTATCTAAATTAAAAAATTAAAAGATTTTCATTTCTTGTTGCACAAGTTAGGAAACTTTTCGACGAAGAAAGAGTCATGAAAAACAAACCAGGGAAATGACAGGGCGCACATTGTCTTTCAAGAATTTCAAAATTTTCGATTTTATTAGCAATGCATATAACTATAACCTATTGGCTCTAATATCATTGATGAGTTTTATTGATTTCTATACACACTAGTTTACACAGCGGAAACATAAAATTAACCTATGTGTACATACAACCTATGGATTTAAGATTTTACTTTTATCGCAACTTGCTTTAAAAATTGTAAAGTTACTAACCTCTTGATCTTGATCTTCTTGATTGGGATCTTATAACAACCATCTTGAAAGGATCAAAGGACCCAAAGTAGGAATCCCGCTTTTGCTTCGTACTCAAAACACCAAATAGCAACAAGGAGAAACCTTAGGAAAGAGGGGTTTTCAAAAAATTCTATAACCCTAGAGAATGGTTATACTTTTCGTCAAAGGAGAGAGAGAGAGAGAGAGAGAGAGAGAGAGAGAGAGAGAAGGTTGGATGATTTCAAAAGAAGCAATGAGTATCATGGTTTGATCTCTAGCATCTTATTTATAACCTCTTGTTTAATCCTTAAGCAATTCAAAAACTGAAGGATAATCCATATCCTTATGTTGAAATCATCCCATGTAACGACCCAATTTTAAAAAGAAAAATTTTCATTTTTAATTAATAAACATACTTGCATAAACCATGAAATTCCATCATAATTGTTTTCAAATCCATATTTATTACATCATGTTTAAATTATCAGAGCATCCCAAACGTAGTAATAAAAGAGAGATAGAGTGCACGCCGCGCCATCATGCCTTGACCTTGCCCTTGGGCTCGGATGTACCTGAAACAAATCCACAAACGGTAAGCTTGGAAGCTTAGTGAATTCCCCAGAGCACACCCACACACAAACGCATATAACATGTTATACTAGCTAATCGGCTATACAGAACATATAAACCATGCATGCTAGTCACATAAGGAAGCCCTAGAAAACCTCCAGGGTCTTACTCCGGGTGCCATAGGAACCCCCACATGGTCTTAGCCCAATGCCTCGGGAATCCCACAAGGTCTTACACCTAAGTGCCTCACGAACCCCCCGAAGTCTTCGACCTAGGATGCCAAGGAAACCCTCCAAGGTCTTACACCTAAGTGCCTCGGGAACCCCTCGAGGTCTTTCATGCAAGCACAATCACAACACATATAAATTCACAGAATGGCTAACGCATATATCATAAACACATAATGGGCCGACCTTGGTGCCTTAGACCCATTGGTATGGTGAGGAGACTCACCTCCGTCTGCCGAATGCCAAAGTTGATCTCCTAACGGTCTGAAATCTCCCGGGCTGAATGATAATATCAATTAACGTTAGGACCTTAGATTAATCAAAGGGAAAACCCAAACCCCAACCCTATCCATGTGGCCCAATTATTCCATCCTTGCTAATGGGCCCAAAATCCAAGTCCAAAATTACTAATGAGCCTCTTGGCCCATTAAGGCCCAACCAAAAAGTCTATGGCCCGAATCTGATGAGATAGCCAATAATTCATAGAATGCAGTTAGTCCAATAATCAAAATGAGGCCCAAAAGTTCGCCAACCCAAAATAGAAATGGCCCAATCTGCAAAGCGTATGCTCAGCGTACCAATCCGGTACACACGGCGTACTAGGGTCTCAAGGACTACGCAATGTACACTAAGTACGCCCAGCGTACGTCCACGTTAAGCACTTTCTCCATTAAGTGCTTAATATGCAATTCTTTTACGTCTAAAAGCTAGATCTGAGTTATTTAATATGTCCTAAGGCATAAAGTTGCTAACTTTATGTCTTTACATGTCCCTCACACCCCCAAAACCATCATTAAGACCTTCCCAAAGTCTTTAACCCATGCACAAGGCTAATACTTCCATCAAGATCCCATTTTTATGCTTCTAAATGACTGAGGGACCTCAGATCTGCCTTTATTATCATATGGGGTGCTTAGCTCAAAAAAAGAGGTTTAAAGTTCATCAAAGGGACAAACTACCAAAACCCTAGTTAGATCTAAAGATTAAAATGGAAAGGTGCAAGCTTTTTACCTCCAGAAGCTTTGCAAGATGAATATGATGCAGGATCTTGAAACATCCACTTGATCCAAGCTTGTTTGACCACCTCGTCCTCTTGCGATGGACACTAAAAGGCCACAAATGCACTCTTTAAAGCTCAAAAATTATCTCACAAGGTTCTCTGGAGTGTAAGGACGTTCTAAGGCTATGGAGGCTCTCTAGGGTTAATTCCAAGGGACTTAAAGTCGTTTAAATTGGCCTTAAGTCCGGGAATTAGGGTTTTAAACCCCTGGCGCGTATGCCCCGCGTAAGTCTAGGTACGCCCAGCGTACCTCAATCTCTACGCGACCAACAAAGCGTAGTACGCTAAGCGTACACTTAAGTACACCCAACGTACTCAAGACATACCATATTTTTGGGTGTTACAACTCTCCCCCATTTGAACTAGACTTCGTCCTAGAAGCATGAGGCTGTAAACAGTTTGGGGTAATGCTCCCGCATCTCCTCTTCTGGTTCCCAAGTCCATTCAGAGCCCTTTCGATGCTGCCATTGCACCTTCACCAATTTCACCTCCTTGTTCCGAAGACTCTTCGTCTTCCTATCTAAAATGGCGACTGGCTTCTCAACATAATTCACGCTCCCATCCACCTGAATGTCATCCATGGAAATAATTGCAAACTCGTCAGCAACGCACTTCCGAAGCTGAGATACGTGGAAGGTGTTGTGAATCTGACTAAGAGCCTCTGGCAACTCTAATAGATACGCCACCTTGCCTACTCGGGTCGTGATCCTGAACGGGCCTATAAACCGAGGCCCCAATTTTCCCCGCTTCCGAAACCTGATAATCCCTTTCTAGGGCGACACCTTTAATAGCACAAAATCCCCCACCTGAACTCGAGATCCGAGCGCCGTCGGTCACCTTAACGTTTTTTATGGCTTTGTGCGACTCGCAACCGATCACGTACCTGCTGAATCAAGACGGTGGTCTTGAGCACTACCTCAGTGCTTCCCATGACTCGATGCCCAATCTCGTCCCAACACACCGGGGTCCTGCACCTTTTTTCCATATAACATTTTGAACAGAGCCTGGTCAATACTGGCATGATAACTGTTATTGTACGAGAACTCTGCCAGTGGAAGGTACGTATCCCAACTTCCTCCAAAATCCAGCATGCATGTACACAACATGTCCTCCAGAGTCTGGATTGTCTTCTCACTCTGACCGACAGTCTGAGGGTGATATGTCGTACTGAAATGCAGCTGAGTGCCCAGTTCCTCATGGAACTTCTTCCAAAACCTGGATGTAAACCGAACATCCCTATCCGAAACCACCGACACTGGCACCTCGTGCCTAGCCACCACTTCTCAAACATAAATGTCAGCCAAATTTTCTGCGGATATACTCTCGGAGATTGGAATGAAGTGGGCAATCTTTTTTAGTCTGTCCACGATAACCCATATAGAATCCACACCCCTCGTTGTCCTTGGTAGATTTGTAATAAAATCCATAGTGATCTCTTCCCAGTTCCACATGGGAATGGGTAACGGCTGAACCTTGCCATGAGGCCGCTGTTGCTCGGTCTTGACCTTCCTGCAGGTTAAGCATCGCTCCACGAACCAGGCGATCTCCCGCTTCATGCAGGGCCACCAATAACTCAATCTCAAATCCTTGTACATTTTTTGCACCTGGATGTATAGAAAACTTGGACTTATATGCCTCCTAATAGCCTTTGCCTCACCCCTCCTGATACTGGCACCCATACTCGGCCACACTGCGAAAAAAGACCGCGACTATCCTTAACAAACAAAGGATACTGACCCCGAATCTTCTCTAATTTCCAATTCTCTTTCTTTGCACCCTCAATCTGGGCTTCTCTGATCATGTCTAACAAGGGCGAAATTACAGTCATCCTCATACAGATGTCCCTAATAGGGGAACGTGCCATCTTGCGGCTCAATGCGTCGGCCACCACATAGGCCTTCCCTGGATGGTATAAAATCTTGCAATTATAATCCTTTAGAACATCCAACCATCTCCTCTGCCGCATATTGAGATTTTGTTGATCCATCAAATACTTTAGACTTTTGTGATCAGTATAAATTATGAACCGCACACCATAAAAGTAGTGCCTCCAGATCTTGAGGGAAAACACTACCACTCCCAGCTCCAAGTCATGCGTGGGGTAATTCGCCTCGTGAGGCTTCAACTTCCTTGAGGTGTAAGCAATCACATGCCCCCTCTGCATCAATACCGCACCCAACCCTGAAATCGATGCGTCACAGTACACCACTAAATCATCCAGCCCCTCAGGTAGCGCTAGAATCGGAGCCTCGCATAACCTCCGTCTCAGGGTCTCAAACGCCATATGTTAATCCTCAACCCACTGAAAGGTCACATTCTTCTTGGTCAAGCGGGTCAATGGCACAACGATCTTGGAGAAATCCTGGATAAATCTCCGATAGTAGCCCACTAAACCCAAGAAGATATGAATCTCGGAGGCATTTTTTGGTACCTCCCATCGCATCACAGCCTCCACCTTGGTTGGGTCGACCGAAATTCCCTCCTGATTGATAACATGCCCCAAAAACTGAACTTCCCGCAGCCAAAAATCACATTTGGAGAACTTCGCATAAAGTTTCTCCATCATCAGAGTCTCCAGTACCTCCCTCAAATGTTGCTCGTGTTGCTCCCTGGTCTTAGAGTAGACCAGAATATCATCAATAAAAATAATCACTAACCGATCCAGCATTGGCCTACACACTCTATTCATGAGGTCCATGAACGCTGTTAGGGCATCGGTGAGTCCGAACGGCATTACCGCAAACTCATAGTGCCCATACCGAGTCCTAAAAGCCGTCTTCGGTATATCCTCATCCCGAATCCTCATCTAATGATACCCAGACCAAAGATCTATCTTGGAAAACCAAGATGCACCCTGAAGCTGATCAAACAAATCATCGATCATCGGCAATGGATAACGGTTCTTCACCATTAGTTTGTTCAGCTGCCTATAATCGATGCACATCCTGTGCGATCCATCCTTCTTTTTCAAGAAAAGGATCTGTGCTCCCCACGGGGAACTGCTCGGACAAATGAACCCACAGTCCAACAACTCCTGAAGTTGCATAGACAACTCCTGCATCTCTGGTGGTGCCAACCGATATGGTGCCTTTGCTATTGGAGCGGCACCCGGCACCAAGTTGATACGAAACTCCACCTGCCTCTCCGGAGGCATTCCTGGTAACTCTTCAGGGAAAACATCCCAAAAATTATGTACAACTGGCACACTGCCCACATCCGTCGCGGTCTCTACCCTCGTATCCGAGATATAAGCCAGAAATCCCATGCAACCCTGCTGTAAAAACCTCCGAGCCCTCGCAGTCGAACAGAGGGTTGGTCCATGCGAGGCCCTCTCCTTATGAATAACTAGTTCTTCCCCACTTGGGGTTGGAACCCAGACTGACTAGTGCTCGCAATCTATCATGGCCCCGTTGGCCCCCAACCAATCCATACCAACAATCACCTTCAACCCTCGCAACGGTATCAGGACTAAATCAACGCGAAACCTCTCGCCATGCATATTCAGGACACGGTCCAGATACACCCTCGCAACACTCACGGTGCGGTTGTCTGCAATCTCCACTTCGAGCGGGGAATCCAAAGTCCCTGGCGCGTCTCGGAATTTCTTGCTAAGCGCAAGAGACACAAAGGATCGGGTAGCACCTGAATCAAACAAAACATGGGCCGACATACCATTGACCAAAAAGCTCCCTACACAAGCATAATACATAAATAAGCATTTCAAATAAACATGGAGCAGAGAAGAATAAACACATACCAGTCACCACATCCAGCGTTGCGCAACCCTCCTCGGTAGTCAGCTGAAAAGCACGACTCTTAGCCGTTGGAGCTTCCGCCTTGGCAGGGTGGCCAACAGTGATCCTCAAAGTAGCGGGAGCTGGTGCCGCTACTGCTCCCCCCTCCCTGCAACCTAGGACAATCGGCCCTCTTATGGCCAGTCTGGTTGCAGTGGAAACATATCAGGCCCATCCTGAGGCAGTCCCTGCTCACGTGGCCCGACAGACCACAGGTATAACGCAGTGTACCCTGACCCCTACATGCTCCTCCATGTGACCTCCCACACTTGGCACACCGGCCCCGGCCCTGCTGGCCTCGACTAGACAAATTCGAGGTCTTCGGCCTTTTAGCCTGACCTATTGCTGCCTGGGCCTGCTCCGGATTCCGCTTCGCACGGAAGTCCAACTCCATCTCCCGCTCGCGGGCCTTCTCCACCATCTCGTTCAAGGTTTTGCACCCTGTGAAGCTCACAAACTCCCGAATGTCATCCCTCAACATGGAATGATACCGGGTCCGTTTCATCTCCTCGTCGGTAGCATACTGTGGAATCAGTAAGGCTCACTCCCGAAACTTGGCGGTGATCTCCGCCACACTCTCGGTGATCTGCTGCAAATCGTGGAACTCCCATACTAGTCGTTGCACCTCAATGGATGGTTCAAATTCCAAATCAAGTCGCCGAACAAACTCAGCCCATGAGATCTCAGCCACCCCGGCTGGCTCCACCTGACTAGTAACCTCACCCCACTAATCTTGGGCCCTATTCGTCAGCATACAAGAAGCAAACCCAACCTTGGCCGCATCCGGGTAGGAACTCGTGCGTTGGGCATTCTCAATATCCGCTACCCAGCGTCGACTGACAATGGGGTCCCTAGCCCTAAAAAACTCTAGCGCCCCACACGTCCTTAACTCCCGGAACGAGGGAGTTCGGGCCCCGCCCTGGCCTGCTGCAATCTCAGCCCTGAATGATATGAGTCTCTCCTCCATAAGATCCATAATACCCTCCTTGACCGTCCCGAAGATGACCGGGGTCGCGTCAAGGATACCCTTGGTAACCTCGGCTGCAATGAGTTCGTGCAGCCTGTCGTCAATGACATCAGTAGTGTCTCTTGATCCCTCCCCGGATCCAGATCCCGATCCTGATCCCCCAGCTCCAAATCGTGTAACTACCATGCTGATCTGAAATATAATAAATTATAGTGATCATGATTACTATATAAGGGATCTTCCCACACCGGTCCTCCTTGAAATCGTCAGATCTAACATTGGTTCGGGTACAGATCTTGTGCTTTCAGTAGTATGGGCCCAATACTACCTTCCACACCTACCTGTACCTTTCCCCAATGCCCTACCTGACAACCCCAACTTGTCCTAAAACTAAACCATATTCCACAACCTTCCGCATACATCAAATCTCAAGCCATCCTAAGATTTATTCTACTCACATTTATCAAACCAATCCTGACAGGTTGCCTTTATGCATGCAAATTGTACACAGAAAAAGGATCAAATAGACTTTCAAATAAAAGATTCTACCCTAGGACCACAACCAAACAAGGAATATGAAATAAGGCCAAATCAATCATTATGAGGCTATAAGCTCCTAACCGTATACAAATTTAAAAGCAGACACATCGCAAGTTCCATGAAATCAACAAACTCAAATATCATTATAGCATGGCTAACATATTGAGGAACTACTTACTTGGCTCGGCTGATCGCGCGCGTTGCACCCTCATCTTTTCATTTCCTTTTTGAAAACCCTTTTTAAATTACATTTCGAAAACGATTTTACCATTTCCTTAGTTTGAGTCCTGACACACTCGAGAGTGTGCCTGAATCCCTCAAACCATGGCTCTGATACCAACTTGTAACGACCCAATTTTACAAAGAAATTTTTTCATTTTTAATTAATAAACATACTTGCATAAACCATGAAATTCCATCATAATTGTTTTCAAATCCATATTTATTACATCATGTTTAAATTATCAGAGCATCCCAAACATAGTAATAAAAGAGAGATAGAGTGCACGCCGCGCCATCACGCCTTGACCTTACCCTTGGGCTCGGATGTGCCTGAAAAAAATCCACAAACGGTAAGCTTGGAAGCTTAGTGAGTTCTCCAAAGCACAGCCACACACAAACGCATATAACATGTCATACTAGCTAATCAGTTATACAGAACATATAAACCATGCATGCTAGTCACATAAGGAAGCCCGGGAAACCCTCCAGGGTCTTACTCCGGGTGTCATAGGAACCCCCACATGGTCTTAGCCCAATGCCTCGGGAATACCACGAGGTCTTTGACCTAGGATGCCAAGGAAACCCTCCAAGGTCTTACACCTAAGTGCCTCGGGAACCCCCCGAGGTCTTCGACCTAGGATGCCAAGGAAACCCTCCAAGGTCTTACACCTAAGTGCCTCGAGAACCCCTCGAGGTCTTTCATGCAAGCACAATCACGAAACATATAAATTCACAGAATGGCTAACGCATATATCTTAAACACACAAAGGGCCGGCCTTGGTGCCTTAGACCCATTGGTACGGTGAGGAGACTCACCTCCGTCTACCGAATGCCAAAATTGATCTCCTAACGGTCCGAAATCTCCTGGGCTGAATGATAATATCAATTAGCGTTAGGACCTTAGATTAATTAAAGGGAAAACCCAAACCCCAACCCTATCCATGAGGCCCAATTATTCCATCCTTGCTAATGGGCCCAAAATCCAAGTCCAAAATTACTAATGGGCCTCTTAGCCCATTATGGCCCAACCAAAAAGTCCATGGCCCAAATCTGATAAGATAGCCCATAATTCATAGAATGCAGTCACTCCAATAATCAAAATGAGGCCGAAAAGTTCGCCAGCCCAAAACAGAAATGGCCCAATCTGCAAAGCGTACGCTCGGCGTACTGGGGTCTCAAGGACTATGCGCAGCGTACACTGAGTACGCCCAGCATACATCCAGGTTAAGCACTTTCTCTATTAAGTTCTTAATATCCAATTCTTTTACGTCCAAAAGCTAGATCTGAGTTATTTAATATGTCCTAAGGCATAAAGTTGCTAACTTTAGGTCTTTGCATGTCCCTCACACCCCCAAAACCATCATTAAGACCTTCCCAAAGTCTTTAACCCGTGCACATGGCTAATACTTCCATCAAGATCCCATTTTTATGCTTCTAAATGACTAAGGGACCTCAGATCTACCTTTATTATCATATGGGGGTGCTTAGCTCAATAAAAGAGGTTTAAAGTTCATCAAAGGGACAAACTACCAAAACCCTAGTTAGATCTAAAGATTAAAATGGAAAGGTGCAAGCTTTTTACCTCCAGAAGCTTTGCAAGATGAATATGATGCAGGATCTTGAAACATCCACTTGATCCAAGCTTGTTTGGCCACCTCGTCCTCTTGCAATGAACACTAAAAGGCTATAAATGCACTCTTTAAAGCTCAAAAATTATCTCACAAGGTTCTCTGGAGTGTAAGGACGTTTTAAGGTTGTGGAGGCTCTCTAGGGTTAATTCCAAGGGACTTAAAGTCGTTTAAATTGGCCTCAAGTCCGGGAATTAGGGTTTTAAACCCCTGGCGCTTATGCCCCGCGTAAGTCTAGGTACGCCCAGCGTACCTCAATCTCTACGCGACCAACAAAGCATAGTACGCTAAGCGTACACTTAAGTACGCCCAGCGTACTTAAGGGACCATTTATGCAAAAATATAATTCTTTAAGGCTCAAGACATACCATATTTTTGGGTGTTACATCCCATTTCAATTCTTGGAGGATTTTGGAATATTCAAATTAATTACCAATGAATTAATTAATATTCAACTCATCTAATGAATTGAAACTATTTAATTACTTGAAAAATAATTTCTAATTAAATTATCAAATGATACTAAATTAATAATCTTATTTTCTCTTAATTCCTTATTGCGCAAATTGGTCATGAGGGTAACCAAAAGGACTCTACTATTATTAGAAATATTGCTAATAGTTAATGACCTTGGACACTAAATCTAACAATCTCCCACTTGAACAAGTCATCAACTATATGAGGCCCAATACTTTTCTAATAAAACTCCCTTCTTTATTGCTTATGGTTCTTATTTCATGATTTGATGTCCCTTTTAGCCCTTTATAAGAATATGGAGTTTTAAACAACTCCAGAACCTTAGGCTTGGTTGATATTCATTTCTAGACTTGTTTGTATGGAAAATGTTATATGTGTTGGTTTCCTTGGAACCATGAACAAGTATTTGTCATTATAAACACCTAGAGGA